>NW_013666283.1:98694-108439 GCF_000517525.1 Limulus polyphemus
GGTATGGGCAGGTGGTTAGGGCGCTTGACTCAAAATCTGAGAGTTGAAGGTTCGAATCCCTGTCCATTATAATGTGACGGTCAATCGCACTATTTATTGGTAAAAGAGTAGCCCAAGAGTTGGCGTTGGGTGGTGATGACTTTCCTCCCTCTAGTCTTTCACTGCTAATTTAGGGACGGCTAGAAAGAAACATTTTGAAATAATCTATTTGAAATAATTCGAATAATTTAACTAAAAATATGAAAAACTTTAAACATAAGTTATCAATAAACGGACTATGTAGGGGTTAAGGTTAGTTTGTTAGGCTAGCAGTAAGTCTGACGGCTTATAACGATCAATACTGGGTTTCGATATCCAGGTGCACAGAGCATAGATAGCCCATCATGTAGCTTCGTGCTTAACAACAAACAAACAAAACAATGAAAGTCAAATTCGTTACGTAAAATGTTTAAAATACTCACCTTCTTACAACACAAAATTCTGCTATTAATACACAATGTCTAAAATACTCACCTTCTTATATCACAAAATTCTGCTATTAATACACAATGTCTAAAATACTCACCTTCTTACAACACAAAATTCTGCCATTAACACACAATGTCTAAAATACTCACCTTCTTACAACACAAAATTCTGCCATTAACACATAAAAACTTAACCAGACTTTTCAACGTATTTTTGTTTGTTTTTCTTCTTCTTTAAGTAAAATAAACAATATTTGAAAGAGTAACAAAAAGCTAGTATTATCTCTAAGTTCTTATTTCTGACACGCAGTCCTGCTTGAAATCCTATACTGAAGTAGGTCATTAAACACGTTAATCGTATATATCTTGCATGCATAATACATGAACCCTTTTATTTTTTCTACGCTAATATATCACTCTTTTAACGGTAAGCCGTTCAATCGGTTTACTTACACAAGAAGTATCTTACTTTTTACCAAAGAGCAAGTAAATGTATGGTTCTTACTAAAAACCATTAATACCAGTTCAGAAATTTGATTTTTTTTACGGTTTATTAAATTTTGACTGTCTGTGTAAGTTCTTTTTTTAACATAAATTATTCTTGAAAAGGCATGGCAAATAATAAACTTATTTACTGACAGAAAATTACGAGATATTGTGACAAATTCGTATTTTGTAAGTTACACAACAGAGTTATTATTGTCATACATGAAAACTGTTTGTGTTTTTTGTAAGCTTTAACTTGATTGGTCACAGCGTTTTTAGAAATGTCCCTCAATGCAAAAAAAATTCAATAAAAGCAGCCTCAGTATTTTTTCACATTGTTTTTGTTCATAATGACAAGGCTATTTAATTTATAGTACAAAGTAAATTGATTTGACAGAGTGGTAGATGAAATAACAGCATTGTAAATGGTCTGTTTTGACTCAAGCGTGGAAAGTTGCAATGAGAAACCAGTTATTTGGAAATACCTATTAAGAAATGTAAAAAAAAAAAAACTTATCTTCCATGAAGTACAAGAACGATGTTTAAATATAGTGGAATGTTGTACTTTATTTTACACGTAGAGAAATGTGATAAACATAGATAGAAACTTCCTTTTGTTTATTCTGATAATCTACTTGAAACTAGAAGTATGTTTGTAAGATACTGAAATCAACCTTGATTATGTTGTACGTCTGTATTGAAGTCAGGCTCTACAGAGTTAAACAACAACTGTATTGAAGTCAGGCTCTACAGAGTTAAACAACAACTGTATTGAAGTCAGGCTTTACAGAGTTAAACAACAACTGTATTGAAGTCAGGCTCTACAGAGTTAAACAACAATTGTATTGAAGTCAGGCTCTACAGAGTTAAACAACAATTGTATTGAAGTCAGGCTCTACAGAGTTAAACAACAATTGTATTGAAGTCAGGCTCTACAGAGTTAAACAACAATTGTATTGAAGTCAAGCTTTACGGTGTTAAACAACAATTGTGTTAAAGTCAAGCTCTGTAGGGTTAAACAACAATTGTGTTGAAGTCAAACTCTGTAGGGTTAAACAACAATTGTGATGAAGCCAAGCTCTACAGAGTTAAACAACAACTGTGTTAAAGTCAGACTCTGTAGGGTTAAACAACAATTGTGCTGAAGTTAAGCTCTACGGTGTTAAACAACAATTGTGATGAAGCCAAGCTCTACAGTGTTAAACAACAATTGTGTTGAAATCAAGCTCAATAATGTTAAACGATAATTGTGTTAAATTCAAATTCTATTATAGTTGAAAATAACCTCTGTATTGTTAAACAACAATTGTGTTGAAGTCAAACTCTGTAGGATTAAACAACAATTGTGTTGAAGTCAAGCTCTACAGTGTTAAACAACAATTGTGTTAAAGTCAGGCTCTGTAGGGTTAAACAACAATTGTATTGAAGTCAAGCTCTACAGAGTTAAACAACAATTGTGTTAAAGTCAAGCTCTGTAGGGTTAAACAACAATTGTGTTGAAGTCAAGCTCTACAGTGTTAAACAACAATTGTGATGAAGCCAAGCTCTACAGTGTTAAACAAAAATTGTGTTGAAATCAAGCTCAATAATGTTAAACGATAATTGTGTTCAATTCAAATTCTATTATAGTTGAAAATAACCTCTGTATTGTTAAACAACAATTGTATTGAAGTCAAACTCTGTAGGGTTAAACAACAATTGTGTTGAACTTAAGCTCTATAGTGTTAAACAACAATTGTGTTGAAGTCAAACTCTATAATGTTAAAGAACAATTATGTTGGTTTCAGCTTCAGAAGTTTTGTGGTAAGATACTCAAAGTTATCTTTTTTGGACTCTTTAACAAAGTTTTCGTGAGGTCACACTGCAATTGTTATTTGACTTCTGGTAAGCTGTACAGTCTGACGAAGAGCGCAAACTCGAAACGTCATCCTTTTCAAATATAAATATAAAAATACTTGACGGCTATTTAACCTATTCTTTAATTTTTCTATAATGTTTAACAATAATTGTGTTGAAGTCAACCTCGGTATTGTGAAACAACAATTACATTGAAGTTAAACTATAGAGTTAAACAACAACTGTGTTGGTTTCAGCTTCAGAAGTTTTGTGATAAGATACTCAAAATTATCACTTTTAGACTCTTTATAGAAGTTTTCATGAGGAGACACTGCAGGTCTTTAAGTGTTTTTTCAATGACATTTCAGAGTTTAATAATAACAAATAATAGCACATATTGAGTACTAAAGCGTTGATGAGTAATGTATGTACGGCTTAGTAAGATGCAATGATTTCCTTATTTCTCTAGATCTTGCTGCAAGTGTGTGTACGGTTTAGTTATCTTATGTGATTTTCTTAGTTTTGTAGACGTTTCTGGAAGTTTACGTATGGGCTAATTTTTTCTATGATTTTTTTTTCTGCAGATCTTGCTGCAAGTGTGTGTACGGTTTAGTTATCTTATGTGATTTTCTTAATTTTGTAGACGTTTCTGGAAGTTTACGTATGGGCTAATTTTTTCTATGATTTTTTTTTCTGCAGATCTTGCTGGAAGTGAAGTCAAGTTTGATCGTCAAGGAGATGGTTTGGGACGATACAACATATACAATTACCAACGTATCCCAAATACATCTTTGTACGAATACAAAGGTATCGGTGAATGGTTCAATGGCTTGCATTTAAATTTGGACGAAGTAGTGTGGTCTCAAGGCTCACGCAAAGTGCCACCCTCTATCTGCAGCGAACCCTGCGGGGTGGGTGAAATTAAGATGACACAAACTGGAGAAGTTTGTTGTTGGATTTGTTCGCGTTGTAACAAGTGGGAATACGTGCTGGACGAATTTACTTGTGCGGACTGTGGTCACGGGCGCTGGCCGTACCCTGACAAACTTAGCTGTTACGACCTAACGGAACAGTATATGCGCTGGAACTCAATTTTTGCCCTTGTGCCTATTGCTATATCGTGTCTAGGTATTTTACTGACTCTTGGAGTGATGATCATTTTTGTTCTAAATAACAACACTCCAATCGTCAAGGCTTCAGGTCGAGAACTTAGTTACATGCTGTTATGGGGCATCTTATTTTGTTATCTTATGACATTTATTCTTCTAGCTAAGCCTAGCCCTGTGATTTGTGGCTTACAACGTTTTGGCGTAGGCTTTGGGTTCTCGATTATATACAGCGCCCTCTTAACAAAAACGAATCGTATTTCTCGAATTTTTGACAGTGCTCGTAACTCGGCACGTCGCCCGAGTTTCATAAGTCCTCGATCACAGGTTATAATTACGTCGGTGTTCATTGCTGTTCAGGTTATCGCCACTCTGGTATGGTTCATGATCGAGATACCAGGCGTCCGCCAGTACTACCCGGACGGAAAAAGGAACGAAGTCATCCTGAAATGTCACACCAAAGACACCAGCTTCCTTATTTCACTGCTCTACAACATGGTGCTGATAACAGTCTGCACCGTATACGCTGTCAAAACCCGCAAGATTCCAGAGAATTTTAACGAGTCAAAGTTCATTGGCTTCACAATGTACACAACGTGCATCATATGGCTAGCCTTTATACCCATTTACTTCGGTACAGGCAATTCTTTCGAGGTAAATATTTTCGAATTGTTCTTAACTTTGTTTAACGCAAACTGGAGTTTATAACGAGATTTTTCTATGAATACGAATAAAATAACGGGTTATATCTCCAGTGAAATGTATCTTTACTGGCTTCGTCAGGGTTAGCGAACTCGTAGGTTATCTATATCTCCTAACGAAGTTGTGACACATTCTGGAGATATAAGTCGTTACTGTATTCACATCAATAAATTTTTAATATTTTACCCCTCTCTATTTTAATAAATCCGCGCATCACCCCTCTCTATATTAATAAATCCATGCATCATTTGTTTTCTCGTATTTAGTATTTCTTCCTCCAAACATTATTTTCTAACGCCATTTATAATGCTTCGCTTTCTTATTTTGTATTTGTTTCCTTAGATTCCTCGTTGTTGTTTTACTAACTTGTTCAACCTATTTCTTTTAATTTCCTCTTCTTTCATCACATTTCCTTCTTGCCAATTTGATCTTCATTTTTACATATCTCTTTCCTTCTCGTATCCTTGTATGTAACTTATCGTTTCACCGAACCTTTCCAAAATGTATTAATCACAGATGTTTTCCTAATACCAATTAAATTTACAGAACAGAGCTGGATCTGTGAGCATATTTTACCATTAAACTTTTCTGAGGATTCAAGTAAGGAAAACTACGGTCTAACAGGAGGCTAGCTCACTAAATGGTCTCTCTCTTCTTCATATTGTTTATACTTTTCTTTTAGAAATTACAGTGAATGGGAGTAACTTAAGTGAATATAATAACAGCTGCTTAATAGGGTAGAAACATACAGCTTAAAAGTCAATCCACTTGAATCGTTGAATGAGGTCAAAATATAAAGTTTTTATTAAGCAAAACTGAAACCTAATCGTGCAAATAAAACAACGTTATTTCAAAGCTAAAGTTTTTAGCAGGACCGATCTTCTAAAAAAATATATACATATAAAATAATATGCATTATTTAACAGATAAACTCAAATCTTAAGTATGTAAAAAAGGCTTAGCCATTATTATCAATGTAAAAAAGGCTTAGCCATTATTATCAAGCGTTTGTGATGACCATTTACTTAGAGAAAATAAATCTGTTTCAGGCGAATTCTCACTTCATTTACTTTCAATGTGCAAAACGCGATGTCTTAAAACTAAATAAAAACTATAGCGTTAAATCAACTATTAGATCGGTAATTTTAAAGGTGATACATACAAGTAGATACCCTTTCCGACCGCATTTCTTGTAGTAAATAGCGTACACTTAAAGTTACGGATGTTACAGGTCTTAAAAGTATTTCTAAGCCTTGGCTCTAAATGTCTAATTAATAAAATTTTCTTTATTCGCAACGTTCTTTCGTTCTCAACATCTTTAACTAGACATAAATATGAAACGTCATCATTCTCTGCTCAACAGAGAAGAAAAGAACGTTGCAAACAAATGATGGTTTATCAATTAGACATCTGGAACCGATCCTTAATGAAACATCTTTATCTTTTTCTAAAGATACGTGTATAATTACCATGGACAGGTGGTTAAGGCGCTGGACTCGCAATCTGAGGATCGCGGGTTTGAATCCTTGTCCCACCGAACATGCTCGCCCTTTCAGCCGTGGGGGCGTTATAATGTGACGGTCAATCCCACTATTCGTTGGTAAAAGAGTAGCCCAAGAGTTGGCGGTGGGTGGTGATGACTAGCTGCCTTCCCTCTAGTCTTACACTGCTAAATAAGGGATGGCTAGCGCAGATAGCCCTGGTGTAGCTTTTCGAGAAATTCAAAACAAACAATAATTACCGTACAAGTACAATGGCGCCATTTACAACAATAATTTCCAAACGGTGGCTCCTGGGCCTAAATCTTTATTTAAATTGATTTTGTTTTTAACTGTTTTTAAAGATTCTCGTATATTTAATTCATCTTCATCCGTTAACTGTTTAAAAATGTTTACATTATCCCAGTCAATAATGTGTTCAAAATTCGCCACATATTCCACCAAAGCCGATTCACCCGTTTTTAATTTACCACAGCATGTTGATGTTCTTTTACTCTAAATTTTAGGTTCCTACTTGTCTGTCCAATGTAAATTAGATCACTTATATTGTTTATATAACATTATACGCCATGGCGTTTTAGCCCCACCCCTAAAAAATGAAAGTACAACGCATGAATTTTAACTTATACATAATCACAGTTGAGTTCTTCAAATTTTTGTATGACGTAAAGGGTTAAAAAAGATCAAATAATACTATGGTGTAAGCTATATATATATATATAGAAAGTGCAGCATTAACATTTGTTTATAGTCAGTCCTAAAATGTGTTTTTTATATATATATCCGAGTAAAACGCATCATGACAGTTTTACAGACGCTTAAGATATAGCATTGTTTCCCTGCTGCAACTGACCCGCGTTTTGCTTAGTGGCTTACGTGCCGGTCTCCGGATAAGAAAGTCCAAGGCTGAGTCACTTGATGTTGCTGAATATGATCCACACGTTCAGCTGAGAAATCGTTATAACTCTGAAAGTCAATCCCACTTGATAATTAAAATTAGCGTCATAAGCGACGAGTGCTGTTGACTGGTTCCCTTTCCTCTGGTCAACATACATTGAGTTGCATAACAAATACTTGAAATAGTCACCAGGGTGTAAAATCTAAAAACATTTGTCGTATTTTGACAACTAATAATCCCTTCAGTGAAAGTAGTTTTATACGGGCTTTTTCGTTATTGGTGGGCACTAATTTAAAATATTCTGTAATGATTCATCTTGTAGCTTCCTATATATTTATGTATGTCCAGCTAACTCCTCCCACGGTTCTTGAGCTAGCAGAACCACATTTGGCACGAGAGTTGTCCTTATTTATATGACGTAACCCCCCTCCCCTTCTACCAAAAGGATTAAAACATATCCGAAAGGTTATCTAACCATGATGGGGGGGGGGGGCTAAGAGTAGGTTTTCAGGGTCGCTGCACCTGAATCTGGCATCAAATATTGTGTTCTTGTCAACCTTCTGGATATCGAGGACGACATGTCTGAAGCTGTATCCATACCTCCACTTGCAAGCTAGATGAGGCCAAACTTGGTAAACGTGCTCAGGAACCACAGACAGTGTCCTAATTAATTAATTTTGTGTGTGTGTGTTCGTGTTCGTGTCTACGTTGGTTAGCTATATAAATAATTGGGGATAATGAGGGATATTTACCGGTACATTGGGGTCTCTGTTAATCATAAGGGGGTCCTCGTTCAGAGTTCATCCGCAGCAGAGCGCAGATATTTCACGATATCTATAATTTTGAAAACCACTAAAACGTTTCTAAAACAATCTTTAACATCCAACAGATGAAACATGTCACAACAATGTGTTGACCGTTTAAGCACTGTATTTTGACCAATATCAGGTCTTACCATCAACTCTCGTTATGAAATGGAATATACACAAAACATTGCGGCTTGCATCATTGAGAGTCAGTGGAATGACGATTAATAAATACATTGGTTTGTTTTCATGTGTACACGCAAGCGTATATATATATATACACATAGAGCCATATATATTTAGTATAAAGAGTGTTTCAATGTTACAAATCATCAAAAAGTTTTCCAACAAATTCATTTACTTAAAGAACCCTTAAAATATAGATTGGTTATTTTATTTTGTTCCTTTTTTCTAACAGTAATGGCAATAAGTGCCTTCTACACGAATTAAACCTGTAAGGATGATTAAGTAGGCTTAACGTTATGAACTCAGATTATTGGGAAGCCATTTTGTTAGGCCTAATATCGATTTTCCATTGGATTCGAATAATATTTCTATCTTTATCCAGCTATTGTTAAAAGAGCCTGGTATGTTCCTGTATGATACGTGTTTTCCCTTGTTTGTTTGTTTTTTTATGTTTATGAGCTTTCTATTTAATTGTAAAAGAAATACGGGGAAAATATTTGACACTTAATGTATTTGCAACATCACTTGGTACATGTAACAATTCAAAAACTGATGTAACATGACTCAGCCTTAACTTTCATGTTTCACTAAGAAACCTTCATTTCTACCTACACTGACTGGTCAGGATTCTGCTGCAGCCTATAAAGTTAAAACAATGGCTGTTCGGGGAGAGTTTGGGAAAGCCACAAATTTTCTTAAATTGGCTAGCCGTGAAATTACCGTTACAAAAATCAACTAATGTTCTACGTAACCTGACTGTTCTGGGAATTATAGAACAGCTATAGTTTTAATTAACCTTATCGGTCTGGAATTTATAGGACTATAGTTTTAATTATCCTGACTTTTCTGGAAAATTACGGCTTTAATTAATTTGACTAATCTATAAATTATATGACGACTACAGTTTTAATTAAAGTGAATAGTATGAAAACTATAGTTTCAATTAACGTGATGGGTCTGGAAATTATAGGGCCATAGCTTTGATTAACCTGACTGTTCTAGGAATTATAGGAAAACTATAGTTTCAATTAACGTGATGGGTCTGGAAATTATAGGGCTATAGCTTTGATTAACCCGACTGCTTTAGAAGATATGGGAAAACTATAGTTTTAATTAACTTGATTTGTCTGGGAATACTAATAAAACTATAGTTTTAATTAACAAGACTGACGTATAAATCATAAGGAAACAAAACTTAAATTTTGTGTACTCTGATCTGATGGTAATGATGACTTCTGTTCATTTTCTTGAGATTTAAAACTTACTGGAAGTTGATCTGAACTAAGTAACGTTTCTCAAGGCCGACACTGAACGGTGTTTTAAGTTACTCTTGTATGGATGGATGGATGTTTCGGAAAGCGACCTATTAACTAAAGGCTTCTATTTAGAATGTTTAACGTCACTTTTGGACCGAATTAAACTTATCTCTTACAGTTTGGGGGGAGCATGCGTCTCTATGTGTACGGCAAAGCGACCTCTATGCTAAAATTCGATAACGAGGAACCCACTTTGAGACTAATAATGGTTGGAGACGGCTTGAATGGGTAATGAAGAAAAACTTTAATATAAGTTTAACATAACAGCATAACACACATAACAGTGCCTGATGATGAGAAAACCTTGTCGAAACGTTGTACATCTGCTGTTATGTTAAACTTATATTAAAGTTTTTCTTCATTACCCATTCAAGCCGTCTCCAACCATTATTAGTCTCAAAGTGGGTTCCTCGTTATCGAATTTTAGCATAGAGGTCGCTTTG
>NW_013666283.1:108969-127082 GCF_000517525.1 Limulus polyphemus
CGTGGTACTAATTGCTCATTATGGGTCAACTGTATGTGCCATTCTCTAATAACAAGTCTATGAATTATTTTGCCAGTACTACTCTGACGAATTCGATAACGAGGAACCCACTTTGAGACTAATAATGGTTGGAGACGGCTTGAATGGGTAATGAAGAAAAACTTTAATATAAGTTTAACATAACAGCAGATGTACAACGTTTCGACAAGGTTTTCTCATCATCAGGCACTGTTATGTGTGTTATGCTGTTATGTTAAACTTATATTAAAGTTTTTCTTCATTACCCATTCAAGCCGTCTCCAACCATTATTACTCTAAGCCAAAAGCTCTTACTTAGAGTATCCACGTCATGTCTGGATCATATTCAAGTTTGAAAACGAGGGACGTTATCACTATATTTAATCACATATGTTCTGTTGCTTGTTCGCTGGGTTTTTCACTTATACATGTTCCATATTTTAGAAAAAAGAGTATTTGTTTGTCGTTAAGCGCAAATCTACACAATGGGCTATCTGTGCTCTGCCCACCACGGGTATCAAAATCCGGTTTCTGGGAGGCAGAAAACAAGTAAGGAGAAAGATGTAACAACAGTGTTGAATTCAGGGGGTGTATAGTGGGGGAAGTTATCCCAAGTGCAAAAGTCCCCCCTGTCGAATTTTAATTCTGATTAATTCTCACCAGCTTCACATGCCTTCCCCCCCCCTGGTGAAAAGGTCTGGATTCAACACCGTCTAAAAAAAGAACATTGTAAACATCGTCATTTATTAATGTTAAACATCTGCGCATGCGCAAGACATTTGTCGGAGTGCTGTTTCACGTGGCGTTTGCTATATATATATTGGATGTCTGTTTCACCAGCTTTTTATGTGCTTCTGTTAATTTCACTACTTCTATATATTTTAAAGCAAGTCATTTCAAACATTTCCTGACACTAAATGTATCTGTCACCACGCTTAGTTTTTTTATCATATTAAGAGTTTTTATAATATTTATTAAGTATATGCTTAGTTTTTTTTAATGATATTAAGTTTTGTTATCCCTTCAGTGTTACCCAAAGAAACCACGATCTTCAAAGATCGCGTGACTTTAAGCAATTTACACACGAACAATATGAAACGTTAAATGAAATAGATTATTCTCCTACAAAATTCCCTGTAAAACGATCTTGTAACAGTAAACTGCACGTGACAGGAACAGTGGACTCGCGGCGGAAGTTGCCTGTTTTTCACGTCTGCCATTGAGACGTCAAACACATCTCGCGGGCACGTTCTACGTGCTATGAAACCGATTCCGATTGATTTATGTCCCACCCAAGAAAGAAAAATTGATAACTGCTTGAAGAGCTGACCGTCACTTTAATGTAATGGTTAACGTGACGAAAGTAAAAAAAGGTCTAATATTTAATACTTAAATAACAATATGTAATAGTGTTGGGTACGGAAATGTTTCGTAGCACTTGTGAGACATTGGTGACTCTGTGATCTATATACATACATATAATTAATATTAAGCAGGTCATACATTTATCAGGCCTGAATTTAACATGCTAACTAATGACAATAAAAAAATGGTAATTATTCTATTAACACAGAAACGTTTCTTTTGTATATTTTCCTTTTCGTAGTTTCTAACAAATACACTGCATCTAGTTTACTTCTCACGCCTTTCTAAATCAAATTTTGAAAGGTGAGAAAAAGAACATGTAGAGACAGTGGATAAATTACTAACTAAATTAATCATAATTGCAGAAATAATCTGTAATTAATTTAGGCTTAGATTTATAGTCCTTTACTCTCCGCTAATAACATAAAATACTTTAGGTGTTATATATGTGATATACCGTTACAATTAATTGTACATTAATATTCAGTGGACTAACTGGTTATTTATTTATCTGTTAACAAATAAATAACTTGTTATCATTGGTAGGCTGTCTAACATATCCACAAAAATAAACCTCCCTATTTTATAGCAACTGTTATATTCAGGATTTTTCAAATAGAGCTTTAAAATTACCCTTTGATTTCTACTACACAACCATGACAAACCATAACAATCTGATGGTGTCAGGGCCTGGCATAGCCTGGTAGTTAAGGTGCTCGACTCGTAATCTGAGAGTCGCAGGCTCGAATCCCCATCACCGAACATGCTCGCTCTTGCAGCCGTGGGGGCGCTATAATGTGTCGGTCAATCCCACTATTCGTTGGTAAAAGAGTAGCCCAAGAGTTGGCGGTGGGTGTTGATGACTAGCTGCCTTCCCTCTAGTCTTACACTGCTAAATTAGGGACGGCTAGCGCAGATAGCCCTCGTGTAACTTTGTGCGAAATTCACAAAACAAACAAACAAAATCAAGTAGTTATAACTAACAAATAATAAAACACGTCAGTGATACACGGATATAAATATTATCAAGTGGTTTGTTTTATTTTTAAGCTTAAAATCTTGCCCACCATAGGTATCGAACCCTGGTTTTACTGTTATAAGCGCGCAAGTTTACCGTTGAGCTAAGACGGGTTCAAATTCCCTTCACACCAAACATGCTCGCTCTTTCAATCTTGGGTGCGCTATAATGTGACGGTCAATCCCCCTATTCGTTGGTAAAAGAGTAGCCCAAGAGTTGGTGGTGGTTCGTGTTGACTAGCTTCCTTACGTCTAGTCTATCACTGCTAAATTAGGGACGGCTAGCGCAGATAGCCCCGTGAAGTTTTGCGCGAAATTCAAACCAAATCAAACAAACCTGATTGTATCTCTTTGTTTGATTTTGAAGATAAACAATTAAACCGAATTTTATTTCTCAATCAGTTGGGTAGTTTATCGTTAGTTGGTATATATATCATTAGTTCTAAATGTTTGAGGAAAGGTTCTTTATTGAAATATCATAACGCGTACATTCTATGTTTTAACGTTGATTATACGATATATATTCATTGCAGGGAGACTTTGTACAACCTGTAAGAGAGGGATGCCATTTCAGATTTCAATGTGGAGGGGGAAACTGTTAGATCTTGGGTTTTTAACTGTTAAAATGTAAAAATCAGTCTGTTTATAGATGTTCTCCATGATGTACTTAAAAATTAGTCTGTTTATAGATGTTGTCCACCACTATAAGTTGCATGATGTACTTAAAACTTAGTATATTTATAGATGTTGTTCACCATCATAAGTTGCATGATGTACTGAAAAATCAGTCTGTTTTGCTCTAATTCTTTCCTATGTTATTTAATAACATTCACATAGCGTAAACTACTCATTTCATAAATGTATGCATTGTTCCCAAAATAAACAAATACTACAGAGCAAAGGGGGCAATTGCCCCACCCTGCCCTACCTAGATGGCGCCCCCTGATTTCCCGGTTAAGAGACAGAAAGAACTAGAAAGCTCTACTCATTCTGACCACTTGAATTTAAAACTCAGCACAAAATACAAACTGTTGTCAAATGAAGATTAGGGAAATAAATAGGAAAACTATAATACTAAGTCAAACTTATTTTTTCCTGCATGAAAAGCAAACCTCCAATTAACAAAATAAACGAAAAGTGCCTCATGGCACTTGTATGAATAGAAGCAAATATTGTGTGAAGTTATGCATCTAGAAAACGTCAATGAAATGGAAAAAAGTTTTAATGCACATTTATTTTGAAATCTGTTCATAGTTTAAGGTCATATACGGACGTTTAAATCATGGTCAGTTATATCCTATCAGTTAGCGTAAGATAAGTTCAGCTTACGGTACACTGAGTTTTACTCCTTAGTTCAGCGTCAGTTTATCCGTAGCCCGTCCACACGGAAGTCAAGGTTTATCACAATAATCCTTATTGGAGGTTAACTCTAATTACCGCGCAGATAATACATATTTGTTCTACTCGACTACCGAGGTTACTCGCACTTTATAAGAGCGATATTTCAGGTCCAGTGCTGCTCTTAGAATTACTTCCTTCATCGTCAGTCTTGTCCAGTCTGATAGCCATGATTACGCACTATCGCCTGGCGACGCAGTTTCCACAGTAACAAGTTTTTCCAAAGATTGACGAAACCAGCCTCAGATTACATATCTTGGCAAACTTTTCACAGCCCCTTTCACTGTGTGTGTGAACGTCGACTTCTAAGACAACATCTAAGTAGACCAAAAACACAAAAGTCCATGACTGTGCATCAGAGTACCTGGAAGATGTATGGTGGCATAAATTTGCTGTAATTCCAATTCGTTTACAATCTTTCTCACCAAAACGACCACTGATGTCGTGATGTGGCTGTTTGTGCTCCTGTCAATGGTACCATGAAATATTTTTAGCAATGTTGCAATGTTCTTTCGGGTTTGAGAATATTCTTACATAACCACGGCCTTAACTTTGCAGGTGAAGCCATTGCTCCTGATTGGCTTGATATGTGGTTTCGAAACCCATTGCTGCCCTAAATGCTCTGTCGTACGAGTTTTTTCCGCTGCTATGGAGAATACTGTTAGCTTCCTTTGTCAAAATGCCATGACATTTGGCTTTACAATGCTTAGCAATATTGCTAAGGTGTGATATTAATATCTGTGTTCGGAAAACTTATTATTTCTTCCCAGCCATTAATCGCCATGAAACAGATGTATATGTATATATATAAGTATGTCGCTCTGGACACCACGACTTGTATCTGTGGTGGCACACCATCTGGGCACCACGATTTTAATCTGTGGTGACACTCCATCTGGGCACCACGAGCTGCACCTGTGGTGACACACCATCTGGGCAACACGACTTTAATTTATGGTAACACCCCATCTGGGCACCACGAACTGCACCTGTGGTGACACACCATATGGGCACCACGACTTTAATCTATAGTAACACCCCATCTGAGAACCACGACTTTAATCTATGGTAACACCCCATCTGGGGACCACGACGTGCATCTGTGGTGACACTCCATCTGGGCAACACGACTTTAATCTATGGTAACACCCCATCTAGGCACCACGACTTTAATCCATGGTAACACCCCATCTGGGCACCACGTCTTGCATCTGTGGTGACACTCCATCTGGGAACTACGATTTGCACCTGTGGTGACACCCCATCTGGGCACCACAACTTTAATTTGTGGTAACACTCCATCTGGGCACCACAACTTGTATCTGTGGTGGCACACAATCTGGGTATTACGACTTGTATCTGTAGCAACACTCCATCTGGGCACCACGACTTGCATCTGGGGCGACACTCCACTAAAATCAGCACATAGATGTCATTCCAATAAGGAGCGATTTACCTTCTGTGGAAAAGTTTTTACACAAGATAAGAATATATGTGGTGTAAAGATCTGACTGTTAATTGACTTACATTTTTTTAGCATAGTTCCTTCAGAGTAAAGCTAAGTGCTTTTGTTAATTTTTCGTGGATTTCATTTTTTCTGGTTTATCTCTGCCACATATGTGATTTCTAGTGTATTAAAAATAAGAAACCAAACAAGAATTAGGAAGAAAAGTTATATAAACTACAGAATATCGTCAAGTACATATAAATAGACATGAAACACACCATTTGGACCAGCTATTGTTTTCAATAAGGCCTTGACAATGAAATTATGAAACTGATGTTCGTCCTTTCTTATACGTCACTTGTTTGAATATCAACGACAAAAACTGTAGGCAACCTTGACTAATCCTTTCACTTTTGATACATTGTAAAATGTTAATTGCATTCTGTCACTTTGAGACAGGCAGAATATGGCAACTGTGTGTTTTAGACAAACACGGGAGTCCAGAGTTAGCTGCCCTCTCTGTTACTGTACCTCTTGTGATGAACTTGGAATGAAAAGTATGGACTCCTCCATGAAGATGACGACCGTGTTACCCTCTTATCATAAATATCTGTATGTACTTTAATATGGATAGAAAAGTAAGTGGTCGGAAAACGTATGTACACTCTAGATGGAATGCGATTAAACTGTTATTCCAGTGTAACATATTTCAAATTACATTATAAAAAAATTGGAACTTTTTTATATCTATATATACGGTGTTTACAGGGGTGTCCAGAGATTATGTAAACTCGTTTATTGATCTGGGTAATAAAGTTTTGTTAACATATTTTCTGGACTCCTAGTCTGTTAGGTTGGGAGTGGCAGAGTAGCTAGCATGGCAGACAGTGAATCCAAGGATCCATGGTCTGCGTCCGATTGTCGTAAAAACACTGTATGCACTTAGGGATCAAGGATGCGTTATGAGAGTAGAGGTCAAGCCTGACTATTCAAGTAGAGTAAATCTAGAGTTGGCAGTGGGCGTTATTGACTATCTGTCTTCCCTCTAGTCTATCAGCTCAAACAAGCCTGACTATTCAAGTAGAGTAAATCTAGAGTTGGCAGTGGGCGTTATTGACTATCTGTCTTCCCTCTAGTCTATCAGCTCAAACAAGCCTGACTATTTAAGAGAGTAAATCTAGAGTTGGCAGTGGGTGTTATTGACTATCTGTCTTCCCTCCACTGCCAACTCTAGATTTACTCTACTTGAATAGTCAGGCTTGTTTGAGCTGATAGACTACGTTATTGACTATCTGTCTTCCCTCTTGTCCCTTCTTGACGCTTGAAAATATTTGTTATTTTCTTAAATTCCTGATCCAGAGCATCTGGTTAACTAAAAGAGGGTAAATAATACAGGTTAGAGACTAGTTGTTTAATATATAGTTTGTACTGGTGATGTTAGTATATTGATAGTAATGAATATAATGTTGTTGCATCCTCATGTGAAAATCATGTTTATGTTGTGTTTTCCGGTAGTTTGTACTGGTGATATTAGTACATTGATAGTAATGAATATAATATTGTTTAATCCTCATTTGAAAACCATGTTTATGTTGTGTTTTCTGGTAAACTGTAAGACATCTTGGTCAATTCCTATTGATTCCTATTATGCAACTAATTGATTATATGTGATTTATTATGTGGACCCCACCGGCATTGAGCGGTTTAGAAACAAGTCAGGAATTTGAGGGTTAAATTGCTGTCATCAAGCCAGATTTAATATCCTGCATTTGCTACGTTTCCAAGCGTCTAGGCACATCACATGGTCACTATTCTAAATTAAGTAAAAGTTTCACACATTTCCCTGTCTCATCAGATGATGTCTTCACACATTTTCCTCTGTGATCAGGAGGTGTTTACATATTTTCCCTATCTCATCAGATGTTTTTAGATATTTCTCTATCTCATCACGAGAAGTTTTCACACATTTCCCTGTCTCGTCAGAAGAAGTTTGCACACATTTCCCTATCTTATCAGGAGGTATTTTCACACATTTCCCTGTCTCGAGATGTTAGGCCTTCTGTTTTTAAACTATATACCGTGACGATTTTGTTCAAGAACTTCAAACGTTCAAGCTACAACAAGGTAAAAAAATCTTCCTGTCTATATTAAAATGTTAATCTAAACACGGATGTTCAAAAAGGATTTTCAAAATGTAATAGCAAAATTAAAAAAATGGAAAATACTTTAAGAAGACGCAAGACGGACGATTCTCGATACATCATAATTTAGTAACGTGTGGTTATTATTGTTTTAAACATTGTTATGTACGAATTACGAAAGCCTTCACGTACAGGATATAAGTGAGTTTCCTTTACTTCATGCTCTGATTTTCACATTACAGATTTGCAGTGAATAATAATAATAAAACATTTCGTTAAAAGATGGTAACTTATTTCGTAATGATTTGTAAATATTAGATGTAATGACATAATATTTAAACTAGACTTACGTGTAGCACTAGCATACTTTAAACTATCATAAAAATGACCTAAGACAAAGTCCAGAATGTTTGTACTAAAATATAAAAGGAAATGACAAGCTATCATAACTATATTATAATGACACCGGTACTATTTATTTATAAACAAACAAACGTGTTGAGTGACAGAAAGTAAAAAAAACTAAGGTATTTGATTTTTTTAAGTTAAAAAATATTTCCATTACATATATCTGCCCCTGTTTCTGCTCTACGCTGTTTACTGGTCTGTCTATCTGTCTGTGTCTTCAATATAACTATCTCTTTGTCTTTAACTATCTACTATCTAATTGTTTTCTCTATCTGTCTTCCTTGTCCATCTTTCTCTATGTATTTGTTGTTTGTCTATCTATTTGTCTGTATAGCTATACGTTCTATCTATCTATATATATATATCTGTCTATTTGTTTTTCTCTACTTGTCTCTCACTCTCGGTGTCTTCTATTTATCTATCACTTTGTCTGTCTTTTTACCCGTCTGTCGTCTGTATATCAATTTGTTTCTATATATATATATAGAGAGAGAGAGAGATGTATTATGTGTTTGTGCATGGGTATATTTCTGTCTGTATTCTCTATCTGTCTGTCTTCTATACATATACCTGTCTGTTTACCTTGTACGTTTACGTATCTTCTGCCTATCTAGCTATTGATTGACTGATCGATCATATTCCGTCCAGTAACGCATCTTTTAAATAGTACTGTTGTGTTAACTCATTAAGAACAAGATATAAGAGCTTCAAGATTTTTTTTTATATATCTTTATACAAATTAGTCATCACAGGAAGTAATTAGTTTCTACATACGAAAGACACCGTATGCTCATCACGGTAATGTCATGTACAAATCTGCTTCTAACTAGTCTTTGTAATGAGGCCTGTTTACCGAATGTTATTAACAACAGACCTTCATTACGCAGACATGGAAAGCAAATAAAATGGCATGCTTTCATTTGCTCCACGGGCTTCTGACTGACTCATAATTCAAACACGTACGATAAGCTGTCAATAGTGCATGTATGTGCTGAAACGTGAGCTGTAATTAAAAGTAAGGCTATTCACGTGCGCTCGTGGAGGCGAGACACGCCTTTGTAATGATGAAGAAAAAAGATGGATAATGAAGTAAATAAATTCATTAATTCGATTTTTTTTATTCTTTCTTTCTTATCTAATTTCATTCTGTTACTTCTATTAGGTACGTCACACAATGTATTCACTTCTGTTGTATGGCCAGGTGGTTAGGGCGCTCGACTCGCAATCCGAGGGTCTGGGTTCGAATCCTCGTCACACCAAACATGCTCGCCCCTTTTAGCCGTGGGGGCGTTATAATGTGACGGTCAATCCCACTATTCGTTGGTAAAAGAGTAGCCCAAGAGTTGGCGGTGGGTGGGGATGACTAGCTGCCTTCCCTCTAGTCTTACACTGCTAAATTAGGGACGGCTAGCGTCGATAGCTCTCGTGTAGCTTTGCGCGAAATTCAAAACAAACAAACTTCTGTTGTAACCGAAACCAGGGGGATAAAGAACTTATTCATTCTGCTACAGTTCGAAAAAAAGAATCATATATTCAAAAAGAAACACAAAACAATTTTATTTTCATGAACATACTAGTATCTACTATAAGTTTGTATTAGCTTTCATTCCACGATACACATATATAACAGTTATTTTGCATTCAAACATTTTTATGTGTTCAAAGGTTATGTTTGCCGACGTATGTTGTGGATATTTTAGCACCCTGACCCCTTGTTTTTTTATATTCTAAATAAAAAATATTATTCGAACTTTGGATTATTTCTTGAACTAGTTTCTACACTTAATTTTTTATATGGATGGTTGGGTCGGTAGACAGATATAGAAAATGTACCGAATAAATTTCGCAATCCTTTCACGGACTGAAACCTAGTTAAATGTCTCGCTCAGTTTTACTTGTTTATCCAGTTTCTATAAAACTGGCGCCATTGATTTTAACAGTCTTAAATCAATAAAACTGTTTTGTACTTACTAACAAGCTCTAGTGGTTTGTGGTAAGTAATTTCACGGCGCCATCTATTGAATATAATAGAAAGCATTATAGAATATTTTTAATGTGTTTGTGTTACAGGCGTATAACTCAAGGAATGTCGATGTTGCTATAGCAATTACTTGAGAGATGTTTCGAAACAGAAACTAATGTCGACGGCAGCAAACAGCACATTGTTCTCTATTTTCGTCAAGAATATTTTATTTTATTTATTTCACAATGACAATTTTAAATACCTTCAAGCCAAACGTTTTACTATTAAACTTTTTTAATTATAAACTAATTACATTATACACGGTTCATGCTACATTACAAATAATGAAAATAAGTATTAACTATTAGAGACACTAGATGGCGACAAACTGGTACATTTGTTTTAAAGGTTTGCTGTTTAGTTTGTTCCTTTCTTCAGCAAAAACTATACCAGTCAAGGTGATACATCTAAGTTTAACATCTAGTTTGACACTTTAAAAGCAGAAGTTTAAAAGAGATTATTGTTCATGCACAAGTGAATTAGACCCCTACCAGAGAATGGTTATCATCCATGTAATATAGTTCGTTGTCAAACTTGCAAATTCATAAAAACTACGGACTCATTTTCTAACAAGCACAACCAAAGAAACTTTAAAATATTAAAAAAAAACACTTGTGTAACATAGAATACTATTTACCTCATACAGTATAAAAATGCAACCACCAGTATGTAGTACATACACAAACGACTCTTAAAGAACAACCATAAGTCTTTTATTAACACTGAAAAAGATCTCCTTGTTGCTCAACACTTCAAATAACCCGATCATTCTGTTGACATTGTTACTTTCATAAGCATTGAAAATGACTTTAAAACTAAAGCTGATAGAGAAATAAAAGAAGCTTATTGGACTGCTAATCTAAATACTCTTCAACCTTTCGGATTTAATCTAGATCCTGGAATCAGTGATCTCCGATCATTGGTTTGTTCTTTGTCAGAAAAATAATTTATATATATATATATTTTTTTTTTTTTCATGCAGTGCGAACTCTCAATATTTACTCATAATCTTTCTAATACTTACTATTTATTCGTGATTATTTTCAGTTAATCTTTGTGTCACCTTTATTTTACTTTAATAACGCTTATGTATAGTTCTTCTTGGCCCTTTCCAAAGTAAAACATTCCTAACACCTTTTTACATGACGCTTTCCTTTTCGGCCGTGTTGCTTCAAAATTGAAACACACAGCAGTTCAGGCCCGGCAAGGCCAGGTGGTTGGGGGCGCTCGAATCATAATCTGCGGGTCGCGGGATCGAATCCGCGTCACACCAAACATGCTCGCCTTTTCAGCCGTGGGGGCCAGAATAGACAAAGAAACGTTCACACGTTGAAAACGATGATCATCGGAGAGTTCTTGAGGCACCCAAACACCTTCTTTAAGGAATTTTCCCATATTCCTTAGATGTTTATATATTGTTTCATGGCCATTTTCACGAGTGTGTTGCCTTGCGTTAAACTCAACAAACGTCTTCAGAGCATCAATATCAATTCCAACATGTCGGGCCCTGCCATCACAGTTTTTAAGGCTAGAGTCGCCTGAACGAAATTTGCTAAACCAGCGTTGACACTTACGAACATTCAAAGCATTTCCACAAACTTCTTTGATATTCTTTGTGGTTACAGAGACGTTATTTCCCTTCTTGTAATCAAAAAGCATTATATGCCGAATGTGTGTCTTATCGTGTGCCATCAGTATAAGGCATTAAAGTATACTAAACTTTACACATTATATAGGCTACACTAACGTGACGTTTAGGCGGTTCATTTAACTATTATACGTGATGTACGTTGTTTTTTGTTGTTGTTTTTTTTGGGGGGGGAGGGGTAATGAAAGTGTTCCAAAACGCAACATTAATTTCTTGGCAACCTAATATTATGAATTTCCTTGATCTTAACGCTATGCGTCTTCTAGCTAACATCTAAATTAAAACATTGAAAATATGGCTTACAACACTATACAGAAGGAAAATTGGTAACATAAACTGCTTTTTCACATATTTGAAGACACGTGTTTGAAATTACAATATGATCCAGTATTAGAAGGTGGATCATTTTGGAAAGCTACACAAGTTCTACCTGCGCTAGCCATTCTTAATTTGGAACTGATAGATTAGAGGGAAGCCAGCTAGTCAAGAACAATCGCCGCCAACTCTTGGAATACTCTAATCGAATAGTGGTATTGTATCGACACTCTTTTAATTCACCCACAGCCCAGAGTGCTGACACGACTTTGTGGCAAAGGGCCGCAAACCATGAACCCTCAAATTCATAGTCTTAGGTTAGACCCAACTCTCAATGTTTGTGACTGACGTAAATGTTTTGGGCGTTTTATTATTACAGAAAGTCACTACTTTTTATGAATGGCCTGACCCCTTTAGGCATTTGGAGCATTATCTCATCTAGAGTAAAGTTTAGCTTAAGCCCCCTATATTCTCAATTGGCAACTACTCGTCACCAAACATATAATGGGGATATAAGCGTTCAAATATGAATGAACATTTTCCATTTTTATAGAAATCTAATTATTACCTTGTTTACAATAGAAAAAAAAAAGTGTATACGTGATTGACTAAAATAACAAAAAGAAAACATATTATCTATTTACATGTAAAAGTAGTAGATATTTCCTCAGTTCACTATGTATGTATGTATGTACGTATGTGTCTGGTTTCTGGATCAAGTTCCTTCGAAGTATAGAAGAGGATCCTGGAACGAAAGATTCCAGTTAAAAGAATGAAAATAAACGAAAGAGGGGAAATATTGAGAATTTGCATTATAATCCTAGATAGTAGTTTCAAACTAGGTTAAATCATGCATGATTGGAGTAAAAAATTGAAAGCGAAATTTCTTAATGGGGGATTCTTTTTTTTCTCCGCCAATTCTTTGGAGACAAAATGTATTCTCGATCTTTCGGAAATAAATGATAAATACATTAAAGAAACAAGAGTTTTGTGAACCCCTCCAGTATAGTTACATAAAAAGTTGAAACATCTTATACAAGAAAAGTTTCATAATATTACCATATGTTCAGTATAAATAGAATCACAAAGATTTAAATGTATTTGTTTGTTGAATTTCGCGGGCTATCTGCGCTTACTGTTCCTAAGTTTGAAGTGGTAGACTAGAGGGCGCTAGTCAACATCACCAACTACAAACTTTTGGATTAATCTTTAAAAACGAACAGTAGGATTAACCGGATTCGAACCCGTGACCCTCATATTGCATCTAATTGTAAAACCGATGATTAATATACCCGGTTTTATTGCATTTCTATTTCTTAACATAGTCGTTCAGTTAATTTGTTTCAAGATTATTTAAGAAGTTTCATCGCGTAAAACCACACCAAACCCCATTGTTATTTAGAAGCTTTATAACGTAATAAGGCCCCCAGCGGTAAGTCTATGAGCTAATAACATTAAAAATCGGGTTTCTTTCCATGGTGGGCATAGCACAAATAACCAAATTTTTTAGTTTGTGCTTAACTACAAACAAACAAATGTAATAATATGTTACGGTTTTTTGTCGTTTTCAACAACCTGAAAATGTGTGTGAAAACCACAAAAGCCCTATAAATATTTATAAATTTAATGACGTAAATCACTTTAAGGGTTGTTGTATTTTCAACCCATATTTCTCTATTTTATTTAAACTGTATTTATAAATTTAATGAGGTAAATAACTTTAAGGGTTGTTGTATTTTCAACCCATATTTCTCTATTTTATTTAAACTGTATTTATAAATTTGCTAGGAGAAATGAAAGTTCATAATTATAATAAACAAGACAAATGTTCTAGTTTCATAGACATTTTATAATACTTTTGCTCGTGGCGCCATCTGCTAGAAACATAAATAGTTAATCTAAATTTGAAAGTTTTATGAAATGCATTTGCCCACATTACAGGAATGGACAAATTTTCAGTTTTATATATGTATTTTCTGAATACACTTTTGCCGCTGGCATCGAGAAAAAAATGCATTTCTCAAAATTCCAAATCAGTAAAAGTTTAAACATATTAGAATAAAAGCGAAAATCTATTAAATCAGCAAATACCAAATGCTATAGAAACAGTTAACTGGAAATTTTTTCCATATTCCTCTTCATTTCTTAAGTTGTTTATATGCCGCTTTTCTTTTTTTCGTTTTGGTTTTATTTCACTGTTTCTCCTTTACTTCTCTTTTCTGTATATTAATATGTTTCAAGTTTATTTTCCACTATGTCTTTATTACCATCTCATTTATAAATATCAATTTTTTTCTGTATTTTCTTTCAAGCAGCAATGGACAAATTAATGGAAATATGGGGAAAAAAACTCTTCAGTTAACTTGTTTTTATAGCAATTTTAGGTCTGTTGGTTTTCCAATATTTAGCCAACGTTAGGTGTTTAGACCACGTGCTTTATATATATTCTTTTACGTTAACAGCCTATGTCTACAAGAGTCCAAATTGTTCAAACTTCCTTCAGCTGTGATCTGAAAGTACATTCACTTAATGTTTACGATAATAAGATCTTCAAACTAACGACAGGGCAACAAGGAATAACGTTAAATTGTATTTATAAACGTCATTAAATGTCTTGTTACGTTTCGTTCTTACAGGTACAAATCACTACACTTTGTGTGTCTATCTCCTTGAGTGCCTACGTGGCACTTTTCTGTCTATTCTCACCCAAAATATACATCATCATCTTCCATCCTGACAAAAATGTCCGAAAGCTCACCATGAATAATGCCACCTATAAAAAAGCTCCCACAAGCAGCACGTGCGGAACAACAACCAATCATGGTAAGATTGTGTTTACTTATATCCATATGTATATATATATATATATATATATATATACTCTTAATTTTATTAAATCTTTTTATTCCCAAACTAGAATATTTTAAAGATGGTTACTAAAATCTCTCTCTTTTTTAAAGCTGTACTATATGTTTTTATTTTTTAACTTGCGATCAATCAGTCTTGGAACCAATTTACTTTTATTCACTTGCTCCGGATTTACAACGATAAAATCAGGGGTTCGATTCCCCTCGATGTACACAGCAGATAGCCAGATGTGACTTTGCTATAAGAAAAACACACAAACAAACACTCACATGCCTAGATTAGAAACTTTAAACCATTAATGAATTGTCAGATGTTTATAACACTAGATGGCAGCACATATAGTGCAAAATGACGTATATTAGTTAAGTAACGAGAGTCACTGTGAAAATAACTGGAATTTCCCCATAAAAAGGAAAATCATAGCCCAGTTACTTTAGTGAAACATGACGATAAAGTCAGGAAAAAATAACATTTTCAATTATTTATTTTAGTTCGGAAGATCAAAGTCATGGTTTCCAACTGGAATTCTTTGGATGTGAATAATAAGTACATTTTAATTAACCTTTTCGTTATCAAGATAATTCCTCGTTATCAGCGTATGTTTTCCATCAACACGATCACTCTGCGATTCGTAAATAACTGGAATGGTTATACAAGTTTGGTTTGTAATGTAACTCTTGCATTCTAGAGTTCATCACATACCCATTATATATTTGGTGATCAAAAATGCAAAAAAAAAAAAAAGTTGTTTGTCTATACAACTTTAGAAACTTAAAATGAATATTTAAGTAATATCTCCCATAGAAGGCATATAATAAGTTGATTATATGGACAGAATTTTCAGGTATCAACAAAAAAAGTGTTACATCAAAAAGTTCAACAAATTCGTGACATTCAATTAAAAACACAAACATATCGTATCCTGATCTGATTAACAGTCGAAACTAATATTTTCTCAACAATGCTGAATATGATTATAGTTCTGTTACAAAAAAGTATTATTTTTTTAAAAACTAGTGTTTGAGAATAGTAACTAGCAAATTGCTGCTCTACTGGTAATCAATGGGATCGAACAATCCACTGCCAATCTGACAGTTCATTGATTTTCTTACTCGCACTTTGCAGGCTAGCCAGCCAGCCACCCGCACCAGCTGAATGTAGCAGTTAAAGTAGCTGACCTAAAGGAAAGCCTACCGGAGCGTTATGAACACCCGGTCTCTACTGGTTCCACATAGTCATTCTTTATTAGAGCCCAAATATGTCAGAGTTTATCTTACGTCTGGGATTTTCTGAACCTTACTTTTTTTAATCCCTTTAAATCTTACTCACTCAAGCTGTCTACATCACAAATTTTATTTTAACTTATTTATTTTGTTCTGCTTTCAAATCATATTTTTTTTTGTTTCTATCGCTTTGCTCAACTATACTTACTAATCGCCCCACCCCCCAGTGGCACAGCGGTATGTCTGCGGACGTACATCACTAGCAACCGGGTTTCGATACCCGTGATGTAACTTTGTGCTTAACTTCAAACAAACAAGCTTACTAACCGAATTTCTAAAACTTTTCATATTATTTCCCTGAGCTACATGTAAGCATGTGAATCACTATAAATACATTATATAATGTACAAAATTAAAAAAAAAACACCATCGTTTTACTTTGTCATCCCTGTTTAATTTTTTTGTAAAATTTTCATAATATTAGTTTAAGTTGCAAGTCACTAGTTTCTTTGTTTTAAGTGACATAAAGGAACATTCACATCATATCTATTAAACAATAATACTTTAAAGTTTTGTTGTTGTTGTTGTTTTGTAATTTGGTGAAATAATTTTCCATTAAAAATTATAACGAAATTTATTCTTAAATTATAATTTTTCACTAAAAATCAAATCATGCCAATGGATGTTATGCCTATTGAAAAGTTTACCATTTGTAAACTTCTTATTCTGTATTCTAAGATAAGTTTCATCTGACTGTTTCTCCCTTACTTCTCTTTTCTGTTTATTAATATTTTTTCGAGTTTATTTTCACCGTGATTTTATTATAATCTTGCTTATAATGTTCTTTCTTTTTTAAGTGTTTTAATTTTTTCTTGTTTTATTCCTTGCGCATTAGTCTCTATCCACGGCTCCAAGTTTACGGATCTACAACGTAAAAATCCGGAGCTCTATACTCTTTGATAGACAGAGCAGATAGCATATTGTGTAGCTTGTATTCTCCGTTTCTTTGTTATCTAGTCTGAATATGTTTTCCCACTGAGTTATCTGTTTTTAAAACGCGAAGCCTAACGAGCTTATTTGTAAAAGAATACAACTGTCACATTTTCACGACTTGACACGTGGACAATTTTCAAGTTTCAAACACAAAACCGTATTATATTATATGCTGATTACTACATATAAAATAAAACCTAATTAGTCGTCTATCAGCACCTCTTTGGTGATCTAATCTGATCTCCTAAAGACAAAAATATCAAAGTTTAATTACTAGAACTTACTTCTAAGCATTGGAAGTGAATGTTTAGTACAAATAATGAAATATCTCCAATGAGGTAGTAATCGTGAAAGAAGGGTAAATTATCCATGAGGCAACAATCCGGAACGAATGATAAACTATCAATGTTGTATTAATGATGAAGTAATGGTAATTCATCAACGAGGTGTTAATGAAGGAAGAATTGTAAATCATCGTCCCAGTATTAGGGATAGAAATCATAACAGTAAACCCTGAACGGGGTATTACTATTAATAATGAACTGTAAGTCATGAATGATGCATTGATAAAGAAAGAATGGTATTTACCATCATCGTGTTCTTAACGATAAAATACTGATAAATTAAAAACGAGGTAAACCATCGATGTGGTACTAACGATCGGTAAATCGTAATTATGGTATGAATGACGAAGAATTCTAAATTATCAACGGGGATTTAGGACGAAAAAATGGTAACTCATCATTGTGATATTAGTGACGAAAGAATGCTAAATTATCAATGGGGATTTAGGAGGAAAAAATGGTAACTCATCATTGAGTTATTAATGACGAAAGAAAACAAAATTGTCATGGGGTTTTAATGACAAAGAAAAGAAAATCCTCATTATGATGTTAATGGTGAAAGAATGGTAAAGTACCATTGTGGTACTAATGATAAAATAACGGTAAAGTACTATTGTGGTTCTAATGATAAAATAATGGTAAAGTACTATTGTGGTACTAATGATAAAATAATGGTAAAGTACTATTGTGGTACTAATGATAAAATAATGGTAAAGTACTATTGTGGTTCTAATGATAAAATAATGGTAAAGTACTATTGTGGTTCTAATGATAAAATAATGGTAAAGTACTATTGTGGTTCTAATGATAAAATAATGGTAACTTACTATTGTGGTACTAATGATAAAATAATGGTAAAGTACTATTGTGGTACTAATGATAAAATAACGGTAAAGTACTATTGT
>NW_013666283.1:128082-140204 GCF_000517525.1 Limulus polyphemus
TGAATAAATAACGGTAAAGTACTATTGTGGTTCTAATGATAAAATAATGGTAAAGTACTATTGTGGTACTAATGATAAAATAAAGGTAAAGTACTATTGTGGTACTAATGATAGAATAATGGTAAAGTACTATTGTGGTTCTAATGATAAAATAATGGTAAAGTACTACTGTGGTACTAATGATAAAATAATGGTAAAGTACTATTGTGGTACTAATGATAAAATAATGGTAAAGTACCATTGTGATACTAATGATAAAATAATGGTAAAGTACTATTGTGGTACTAATGATAAAATAATGGTAAAGTACTATTGTGGTACTAATGATAAAATAATGGTAAAGTACCATTGTGATACTAATGATAAAATAATGGTAAAGTACTATTGTGGTACTAATGATAAAATAATGGTAAAGTACTATTGTGGTACTAATGATAAAATAATGGTAAATCTTAATAATGGGATTAATGGCGAAAAATGGTAAAGTAGATGTCAATGAGGAAACTAGTACATTTTGTGAACCACGCTATAGTTTCAACGAAATTGCATTCCCTGTCATTAAGCAAACGAGATTTTTTGGTCCAACTTTCTCTGACTGTCACTGCCACACCTTTTTTTTTTTTTGTAGTTTCTACTTGTTGAAAATCTCGTGATTTAGAAAAGAATACTTTTTTCGTTCCATCCTTCAAAGTGGCATTAGTTTGAAAAAAACCATCGTTTAGTAGACGGCCAGCCGTAAAATTGAAATTTAAATCACTTTGTTATTTTTTTAGAACACATTAATTCTCAGAACACAAGGTAATTTTTCTGGTTTTATTACATTAGCCAGCAAAAAGAAAGTTATAACGTAGTTTTCAAAATACGGTGTTGATTAACATTAGCGATTTTAATTAATAAAAGGAAAAAAAAAGGGTTTTAAAACTCTTGATCTTCAACAAACTTGAAAGCGATTGATTTTCCTAATGTTTTCCACGTTGTAATTAACAACAACATAATATTTTTACCAGAAAAAAAAAAGGAGCAATCATATACTGGGATGTTTTTTGTTTGTTTGTTTTTTGTCTATAGATTTACAATTAATTCTAATGATAAGTCGTCGGCGTTCTGTTCCCATGGATACTAAATTATTCGTTTTTTTTTTACTGACACACAAACATATTATTTTACTATTTAAAGAGTGTATTGAAATTTACTTGATGCAATAAATGTATTGTGCGTAACAAAAGTTCAATGAAATCTGTGACGTCATCGTTATATTATATTATTGAACTGAGTAATAACGTGTGCGTCAGGGACTATAGTAAGTTATAAAAAAGAGCTGTTTATGCTAGTGAAGTGACATGTCGCCACAGAGGAGAGCCTCGGTGCTACGGGCGACAAATTTAACGCCTATATCTTTACTTCACGTGGATTCCAGATCAATCGATAGCGCAATACAGCCACAGTTAGTCATGTGATTCGATGTGTATCATACAGCCTTTTCCGAAGACTAGTATTTCTATAGTGTCACTTGTAGAGCCAGAGTAAAACAACATTTAGATAAATCTTCAATGTTCTCCATGTAAAACTTTCAAAACAGAGCGTTTAGGACAGTAACCATACCACAAGCCAGTAAAGAGCAACACCCACATCCGGGAACACAAGAGTAGGAAGAGGAGAAGCTGGGAAGCTTAATCTCCCCCAGTTTAAATAGAGGAGAAGCTGGGAAGCTTAATCTCCCCCAGTTTAAATAGAGGAGAAGCTGGGAAGCTTAATCTCCCCCAGTTTAAATAGAGGAGAAGCTGGGAAGCTTAACCTCTTCCAGTTTAAATAGAGGAGAAGCTGGGAAGCTTAACCTCCCCCAGTTTAAATAGAGGAGAAGCTGGGAAGCTTAATCTCCCCCAGTTTAAATAGAGAAGAAGCTGGGAAGTTTAACCTCCCCCAGTTTAAATAGAGGAGAAGCTGGGAAGCTTAACCTCCCCCAGTTTAAATATATATTATTTTCTTCTAGGAAATAAGCATTCCATTTCCACCCAGAACACTGTACATGCCATTTAAGTGTTTCTGATAAAAATGTAGTAAATAGAAAGTAATCGTATTTGAAGCCCTCTCCTTAACTTCTCCGTTTCCTATGCCTATGGCAAAATGAACGCTATGTTAGCGAAAGTGAACCTTCCGACCTCCAAAAAACCATTTTGAAGAAGGATCCAGACACACCTTGATATCAACAGCCGTGTTCATGAGAAAGTGGGCTAAAAAGTTCTATTCGATCACATATTTGTCTAGTCCTCCAATACAACCACACAAAAATTTTGTGCCTTTTCATAAAAATGATTTGGGAAACCGATGTCCACTTATGTGAAGGTATGGGGTAGCAGGATGACCTCTACGTCTTCGTCGAAGCTTATTACAGTAGAAACTGCGATAATGGACAAAATAGTCCGTAATCTTAGCCGTCAGAGGGAACAAGAACAACGATAGAGAAGTTGTGCCAAGAGCATCGCGGGACTTGGAACGTCGTTCTTATAAAGTTCTATTAACCATCAGTTTTATCTGATATTTGAAAAATCACTATTTTTACTAAAGGATTTTTTCATAATAAATTGCAACAGTAACAATTATTAAACTTTTATTTTCCGTGAATAAACTTTCAATCAATTTACTCAGTTGTTTCCTGCACTGTTTCTTCTCATAATTTTGATTTGTAAGTGTATCTAAATGTTCTGTGTTCCATATAAGTTTTGATAGATTACAAATAACAATATATTTTTTTTCTTACAGGAAGCTCTGTAGAACAGGTGAAATTAACGATGCAAACAGCGCCCTCTAAAGGACAAGCTGAGATTGATAAAGACAGTTTAGCGTCTATGTGACACAAGAAATGATTATTTTAAACATGATGTGACATCTAGTGACAAAACATAAAGTTAAAAAACACAGTGTGGTGATTTCTAAAATAACAGGTTTTCCAATAGTATTATTAAGTCATTCCAATTAGCCGAACATCATTCCTAATAAAATATTGATGAATAAAACTATTAATCAAATATAGCATGAACAAGTAAAAAAGATCGAAAAACCAAATAAGAACCGGAACTGTTTAGTTTCCAAAGAAACGAAACAATAAGCGTAAAAACAATGACATAATTTATTGTCAGATACTTACTAACTTCGTACATATGTTAACTAAAGCTTCGCCATTCGAAGAACAGTCTCAGAACTCTTTGTCCTTCTTGAATAGCATTGCGGACTGAATGGGGCTTTAATCTGTTGGTAATTTATATTCCAAGTTGGAATTAAAACTTGAGATACGCGTTTGCATAACGTATAGTTGCTGTGTCTTCCTTTGGTGAACCTGAAATCTAACTATATCCTCAAGAAATGGAGCAGGCAGAACACGTGAAATGGTCATTAAACATTCAACTGACTGTCCTGAAGAACGTAACCTCGCTTGTATATAAACCACATTAAAGATTAGAATGAACAAAGCATATCTCTTAGTGACCTTGTAACAAACCATTAAAGTGAAAATAGTGCCATCTATAAATCTTCGCGGCCACTTATTCGTGAATTTACTGCATATATTCTCTACTATGACCTACCCAAATTTATCGCCTGAAGGTTACTAGTTCGAGTCTCGCAAGGTAAGACTAGCAATGAAAAGAAAGTTTAAAGTCGATAAAAGAGTTTGTTTAATTTTACTTCTGAAGCTGAAATATCTCTTTGAATTATTAAAATATTTCAAGTTTCTAGCAATGTTAATTGCTACTTGCTCACCTGACCTGCTGCAAATTCAAGGGGCTCAATTTGCAGTTTGTCAAGTTCTGTAAGTAGTTACTTCTCCCCAGTTTGTGTCTCTACCCCTTCTATTTAATACAATCATTGTAAATCATCATCATCGTAGTCAATCATGTAAAGTGTTATCTTGTGTAGATATTGTTTTAAAATAGATGTTAGTTCTCTTTAGCAAAGATAAACTACATCATGGTAAATGTTTAGATAAGAATAATTATGTCATTATAACTCCTTCTAATCAGCTGAACTATGCAGAGGGTAACTCTTCTAATTAAGAAGTATATCATGTTGGTTCATTATGATGAACATATTTATTGTCATGTTTACTTTTGATGCAGATAAACCATACACTGTGTAAACTTTGCTAAACAAAATAGTTCTAGATTATAATCTTGGTAAATCTGTTTGATGTGGATGAGCTACATCTTATTAAATCTGTTTAATGTGGATAAGCTATATCTTGATAAATATGTTTAACGTGGAGAAGATACATCTTGGTAAATCTGTTTGATGTGGATGAGCTACATCTTATTAAATCTGTTTAATGTGGATGAGCTACATCTTAGTAAATATGTTTAACGTGGAGAAGTCACATCTTGTTAAATATGTTTATTGTGGAGAAACTACATCTTGGTAGATCTGTTTGATGTGGATGAGCTAAATGTTGATAAATCTGTTTAATGTGGATGAGCTACATTTGATAAATTTGTTTAATTTGGATGAGCTATATCTTAGTAAATATGTTTAATGTGGATGAGCTACATCTTATTAAATATGTTTAATGTGGATGAGTTATATCTTAGTAAATCTGTTTAATGTGGAGAAGTCACATCTTGTTAAATATGTTTATTGTGGAGAAACTACATCCTGGTAGATCTGTTTGATGTGGATGAACTACATGTTGATAAATCTGTTTAATGTGGATGAGCTACATTTGATAAATCTGTTTGATGTGGATGAGCTACATCTTATTAAATCTGTTTAATGTAGATGAGCTATAACTTGGTAAATATATTTAACGTGGAGAAGATACATCTTGGTAAATCTGTTTAATTTGAACGAGCTACATCTTAGTAAATATGTTTAATGTGGATGAGCTATATCTTTGTAAATATGTTTAATGTGGAGAAGTCACATCTTGTTAAATATGTTTATTGTGGAGAAACTACATCTTGGTAGATCTGTTTGATGTGGATGAGCTAAATGTTCATAAATCTGTTTAATGTGGATGAGCTACATTTTGGTAAATCTGTTTAATATGGATGAGCTACACCATGAACAATATGCGTATTGACTGTGCGATTCACTATGGTAGATAAAATACAATGTGGATGAGCTTCACCTAGGCACAACTTGTGCTGAACTACTTTATGTTTGGTTAGTTTAATATAACCTAGGTACATCCGATGAAGAATTACACTATGATTCGTTAAAAAGAATTTGAATGAACTTTACCTAGATACGTTCGTTGATGAACTACATTATGGTTCGTTAAGTTTAATGTGAATGAACTTTACCTAGGTACGTTCGGTGATGAACTACACTATGGTTCGTTAAGTTAAATGTGAATGAACTTTACCTTGGTACGTTCGTTGATAAACTACACTATGGTTTGTTAAGTTTACTTTGAATGAACTTTACCTAGATACGTTCGTTGATGAACTACACTATGGTTCGTTAAGTTGAATGTGAATGAACTTTACCTTGGCCCGTTCGTTAAGTTAAACGTGAATGAACTTTACCTAGATACGTTCGTTGATGAACTACACTATGAGTCGTTAAGTTTAATGTGAATGAACTTTACCTTGGTCCGTTTGTTGATGAACTACACTATGGTTCGTTAAGTTAAATGTGAATGAACTTTACCTTGGTACGTTCGTTTATGAACTACATCACAGTGTGTGTGCTTAGTGGGCATGAATTAAGCTGATTTTCTCTTTATTTAGTAGCGATATATGTAAAATATCTATAGTATATTATTCTAATACAAATGTAAATATAAAAATAACGTGTGTATATGAGTAATTGTAGTTTATTGTATTGGTTTTGCACAAGTAAAGTGAAAAAATGTGAATTTCCCTTGTTTCACTGTTGTTACCTAAAATAAAATAATTAAAAACACAATTATCTTGTCTTTCACATATTATAGCTTAAGCGGGAAAATATATAAAAACACCCTAAGTAAAAACAATAAAAATAAAACCTATATTACAAGTTTAAAACGTTTACTCGTCCTGCAAATCCGTGAAGGATTTCTAATCTCCGCTTAGCTTTATTAATCCAAGTGGAAAGGATTGGACAATACACTAGAGAGAGAAAAAAATAAAGTGTAAGTTACAGCTTTCAACACTGATCTGAACCGTCAGAGTAACTATAACTAAATATATAGCAATGGAAAGCATTTATCGCTGGAATGTGCTGTTTTGAACACGAAGTATCTAAGCATATCTGACATAAGAATGGAGAAAAACACGTGTTTTGGAAGTTTCACTGAAATTGCTAATTTCCATCGCTTTTGTTAACAACTTACCTGTAATGTGTTTATATTTCTGAGTAATGTCCAACTTGTTGGACATTACTCAGAATTATAAACACATTATAGATAAGGTGTTAACAATAGCAGCAATTATTGAACATTACTCAGAAATATAAACACTTTACAGGTAAGGTGTTACAATAGCAGCAATTTCGCTGCTATTGTTAACACCTTACCTGTAAAGTGTTTATATTTCTGAGTAATGTCCAAAAATCCCTGCTATTGTTAACACCTTACCTATAATGTTAATGTGTTTATATTTGTGAGTAATGTCCAACAATCGCTAATTGTGTTGGAAGAACTTTGGCATCCGTCGAGCGATCTTTAAATTATATCCTTGTTTAAATTCCCCTCACTTCCTGAAATAATTACTACAATTAACATAATTAATCTGAACTTTTCTTCAAATGTATATGTTTGAACAGAAGACGGACACTGAGTTAGAATATGAAACTTTATATAACAAAGCCAATTTCAAAGCTACAAGCTCTGGGAAAGTTCATTACTAGAAAAGAAGACAACTTCTTCACTCTACAACACATAATCATTTCAAACACTGCTAAACATACAGAAGAAGAAGAACAATGCAACCTTAAAATAGAGATCACCTTATTAAGGTGACCGTCTTACAAGCATCTTATAAACCTTATTTCCACTTTAATACCAGAGAAAAGCGTAGGCAAGCACAGCAAGGCCTGACGTATACGTTCTGTGTTATCGCGTTTCCAATCAATTCTAGAACCCTGTTTACGGGACTGTTGGTTCTGTCTCGTTCATGTTCAATAGCTTTAGAAGGCATGTGGCTCCCTGGAGATTCTTCTTTTGTACTAACCCTTTTCAGCGCCAAGTATAAGAGACTGTGTAATCTCGATATTAAAGGTGCTCAATGACGCACTAAGTTATTTACGTCTTCCAGTTCCTTAGATTTAATAATTCAAAACTGGGGAGCTAATTACCTTTAATTTACAGCTAACGAATAGTCAGAGTTCCCATATTTCTGGGGAGCTAATTACCTTTAATTTACAGCTAACGAATAGTCAGAGATCCCATATTAAGCCCGGATATTAATAGAAACACCCCTGCACTAACCCTCTCGGCCCGGAATTTCCAGGAGTGTCTACAAAACATTAAACATAAAGAACATTGTATCAAGTGTGCATAACCTGAACATTTTTCTAAATAAATTACATATATTTTCATATGGCAAATTTGGTAGCAAAAAAAACAACAAAATTGATAAGACTTGGTAAACACGTATGTAATAATCAGAGGCGATTAGCTTTATTGAAATATACTGATATTTGTAGAGCAATATAGTATAACAAAGTTCAACTTACCTGAATTACATGTATGCATGGCAAATTATATTTTGTTTCTTTCAACGCTTATACAGTTTTGTTATATTCAGAAAAGGAAAATTTCCCTTACTTCTTCAGGTATTACTACAGTTTTGTTATATTCAGAAAAGGAAAATTTCCCTTACTTCTCCAGGTATTACAACAGTTTTGTTATGTTCAGAAAAGGAAAATTTCCCTAACTTTTCCAGGGGGAAATTTTCCTTTTCTGAATATAACAAAACTGTAATAATACCTGGAAAAGTAAGGGAAATTTTCCTTTTCTGAATATAACAAAACTGTAGTAATATTTACTTCTCCAGGTATTACAACAGTTTTGTTATATTCAGAAAAGGAAATTTTCTCTTACTTTTTCAGGTATTACTACAGTTTTGTTATATTCAGAAAAGGAAATTTTCTCTTACTTCTCCAGGTATTACTACAGTTTTGTTATATTCAGAAAAGGAAATTTCCCTTACTTCTTCAGGTATTACTACAGTTTTGTTATATTCAGAAAAGGAAAATTTCCCTAACTTTTCCAGGTATTACTACAGTTTTGTTATATTCATAAAAGGAAATTTTCTCTTACTTCTCCAGGTATTACTACAGTTTTGTTATATTCAGAAAAGGAAATTTTCTCTTACTTCTTCAGGTATTACTACAGATGCTCTCCCACCAGATGTTCAATGGTAAGCCTGAAGGCTTATTAACGCTAAAAATCGGGTTTCGATACCCGTGGCGAGCACAGCGCAGATAGCCCATTGTGTAGCTTCGTGCTTAATAATAAAGAAACAAAGAATATATTATCTAATCAGCTAGATCGTAATTAAACGGTTAAAGTGTTCGGTTGTGTCTACCAAACCACTTATGCATGTCCAGAATAATTGGCAGGACGAGACGTAAGTATTTATTAAACGATTCAGATATCAGGATCTGACGTAACGAGACCATTATGGTATCTCAGCTTCACTGTAAACTTCAATTTTTCATTCTTAATCTTTAACGACCATGTTCGTCTTTGGATATTTAAGTTACGGGAAGAAAGGTAAGATCCCATAAAACAAACAGCAGGTATCACGCCTGTACGTACATTAACATTAAGATATCCCTTTAAAATCGCAAAGGATAACGCAGTCATGAAACATTTAAAACATAATGTAAATATACCACTCTAGCAAAGAATTTAACAATGGGATCTTGGCAACACGAAATAACATAACATAAAGTTTTGGGACAACAAGGAATCTATTGGTCTATCTAGACTATCCCATCCTCTAAACTAAACTAAAATTACTAAATAAAAGAATTAAACAACAAGGAATCCTCAATAGCCGCAGAAATTAAAATTATTTTAGACAGAATTAGAGTAAATATATATATATATATATATAAGACCTTTTTTTTTCGTTTCAATGGTTATATTTTTGTGCGCCAACAATACGAAGCGTGGAACGCGCGTATACCTGATACGATTTTATTACTCATCAGAATTTCTACCAGCCTACCCTTGGGGTGGTTAAATAAATCAATCGAAAGGGATTGCCCTCCTGAATCCAAAACTGTAATTAGATCTCAAATCGGTCAAGAGATGACGGAGCTATTAGCTAAAGTTTGCACTTGAAAAAAAAACAACAACTCAGAGCCACTCTATGAGCCGCTATGTCGCAGCTAAAAAACTTCCAATCCAGCCCTTATAATTTATATAGTGATCAAGCTTTCTCTTAAAATCACTTAAATTTACTGCCTCCACAGCTCCGAAGGCAAACCTTTCCAGAAGCCAACCACCCTGATAGCTGAAGATGACTGCTACCCTACCAAAGTTTATATTTGTGTCCCCTAGTCCTGTTATTCTCACTGTTAAATATGAAAAAAGATGATGCATTAACACTATCAATTCCTTTACAATCTTAAAAACCTCAATCAGATCCTCTCTAACTCTTCTTTTTTCAGGATAAAACAGTTTGAAAGATCTTAACCTCTCCTCATATGACAAACCCTTTCCAACAATTCAATGTCCTTTCTAAGGTAAGGAACCAAAGACTGAACCCATTACTCCAAATGTGGCCTAACCAGTAACTATACAATGAAATTATAACCTATTTAGACTTGTATTGAATATTTCTATTGATAGAATCTGAAATCCTATTTGCCCTACCACTAGACCGTCGCATTATAACGCCCCCACGGCTGAAAGGGCGAGCATGTTTGGTGGGACGGGAATTCTAACCCGCGACCCTTAGATTGCGAGTCGAGCGCCCTAACAACTTGGTCATGCCGGGCCCGCACTCATCATAGCATAATGTAAATATACTACCCTAGCAATGAAATGTAAGTATCAGATCTGGGCAACATGAAGAAATCATTAATCTTGAAACAACATACTGCAATTATCAGGCTTCAACAATAAGGTATAACTCAGTCTTTAACAGTAATGTTTCATAATTAGTTTTTAAACAACGTAGTGCAATTATCAGACTTCGACAATAAAATATAACTCAGTCTTTAACAGCGATGTTTTATAATTAGTTTTTAAATATCGTAGTGCAATTATCAGACTTCAACAATAAGATATAACACAGTATTTAACAGTGATGCTTCATAATTAGTTTTTAAACAACGTAGTGCAATTAGCAGATTTCAACAATAAGGAATAACGTCAATTCTGAATCCTGTCCTATTTGATGCTATGCTTTTTTAAGCTTCCCAAATGTATAATATTGAAAAACAGCAGTACGTTTCAATAAATAATTCAGATGACCTTCTAATGTTTATAAATATTTTGTTTATCTCAGCTACTGAACATTAAAGCTGCGGACTTACAACTATAGAGGCACGGCATGGCCAGGTGGTTAGGGCACTCGACTCGCAATCTGAGGGTCGCGGGTTCGAATCTCCGACCCACCAAACATGCTCGCCCTTTCAGCCGTGGAGGCGATATAATGTGATGGTCAATCCCACTATTCGTTTGTAAAAGAGGAGCCCAAGAGTTGGTGGTGGATGGTGATGACTAGCTGCCTTCCCTCTAGTCTCACACTGCTAAATTAGGGACGGCTAGCGCAGATAGCCCTCGTGTAGCTTTGCGCGAAATTCAAAAACAAACAAACATTACAACGATAGAAACCGGGTTTCGATACTCGTGGTGGACAGAACACAGATAGCCCATTGTGTAGCTTTGCGCTTAACTTCAAACAAACACACTAATTGAACATTGAACGTAAAGTAATAAATAAGAAGATTAGGGTAAGTGATCACCATTCTTTCAACACAATATTCGTAAAGAACGTGTCAATAATGTTACATAAACAGATCCTAGATCACCCCTAGAGAAAGGAAAACAAACCAACGAGAGATAATAAGTGTAAAACCATCTTTATTAAAAGGATAGGATCAGGGGTGTCGCTGAGGATTTGAAGATTCTGCGATCGATGAGGTGTGATGTCATCGAAAAATCCCCAGACTTTGAGATGTGGGCGCACTTTAAAACTGACATTCAATTTCGTTACTTATTTCAAAAATCGGACAAAACGTTTGTGACAGTGGGTGCTACAGATTATTGCCTTCCTTGTAGGAGGTCTCCGACCAGGTCGTTTAGCCCATGGGCATATAAGGTGCTGTTTAGGTTGAAAATCCTCAATTTTCTGAAAAGGCAATGTGAAAGTACTATATAAAACAATTGTGGTATCTTCACACGCTTCCTAATAGCTCAGCGATAAGTTTCAAGAGTTATAACGCTAAAAACCCATGATGAGTACAGCACAGATAGCCCTTTTTCTAGCTTTGTGCTTAACTGCAAACTAACATTCTTCACATATTTCATCACATCCACTGTTAATCAATTCCGTTTTAAATTATACTAAAAAGTTGCTTAGCAACAAAACAAACTCGTACTGTTTACAAGAGTTTCAACGTATTTCTTAAATGTTACGTCAATAGAGGGCATTTGGATTTTTGAAAGGTAACTGGCTCGACCAAACTATACAGCAACTAATCACACTCGCATATACATGTCTTAGTTTTAAACACTTAGTTGAAACTACTGCTAATGACTATGAAATATATAAATTCATGTGTTGGAAAAAGAAGAGAAGAAATGCTAGTGGTTGATTGGTTAAAAAGACAGATTAATAGATAAATATTGTTATTGCTTAACTACAACCCATATCCTAAAAGTCCCGTTGTCGGCAATAGGCATTAGATTAACCATTGTGTAGTATTATCTTCAACTACTTTTATCTCTAATAGAATACACAAAACGTTAACTACGTGCATCACTAAAAACGAGAAAAACTATCCGTTAACAGGGCGCCAGAGTTTACGGTATACATGGTATCTCTCTATATATAACTTTAACTACGTACAAGACTCAAAACGAGAAAAAGTATCCGTTAACAGGGCGCCAGAGTTTATGGAATACATGGTATCTCTCTATATATAACTTTAACTACGTACAAGACTCAAAACGAGAAAAAGTATGCGTG
>NW_013666283.1:140920-152340 GCF_000517525.1 Limulus polyphemus
TTTTTTTTTTTTTTTCAATTCCTAAAATTCAATAACGATCTTAACATCGATCCATCAGTATGTACGGAAAGGTCAATCTGAGATAACACTTATCAAGAACAAAAATGTTTCTTTTTTTTGTGAAAGAATTTAACGAAAATTTTGAGAATTCCTCCATCTACTGACTGAAAGAAATATTTCGAAGATAGGAGTATGAACGACAAAAATGCATAAAGAGAGGAACGTGTATCAGTGTATGTATATATATTATATTATATTTCCTTTTTGATGTCGGTATTATAAATTCATTTGAATTGAATTGAATATTTTCCCTTTGACACTTCTTATAGGAATAACAACTGTCAAAAAGCGATCACTTCGATAGCAGTATTTTCTTACGCTCAGTAAAATGACAAGGAACAGTGGCATCCAACGGAAAAAAATGTCTGCTGCAACTTAGCATACCTGAGCGCTCTATTATGCTGGATGCACTCATTGCATCAAAATCCAAATATTTTTGCCAACCATTCATTGCATTCAGTCTCCTTTGCTTAAAAACAAACACAATATAATTTTCGTTATTGAAATAACACTATACAATCATATTGCATATAAACTCTAAGGGTTAGGTTGACTGCACATTTTATAATTTTCCATCACTATTTTTAAGAAAATTACCATTGAAATATTTCTGCTAGTATTATATATATATAGTGATGGACGGTCTAGAGGTTTTCATAGTTTTATTAGAATAACGTGCCCAGTTTTTACAAGTTCAACCCTCAAACAAAATGTTGTTACAACAAGAAAAAACATATTCATCCATCACGCTATTACTCATGTATATACATATATACATAATATCTGTAGATAATATTACACACACGTATTTAAAATGGATGATTTCGTCTCTTCGCGATCACCATTACCAAACCAATAATTATGTAATGTTGGGTGGATAATTTCAGGTCATTTTGTTGAAACAGTCAAAGTATTTGCCTAATGTAGTGTAATAATCATAATACATATCACATATGATAAGAAAATATGCATAATAAAATTATCCTGAATGTGGAGTTTTCGCGTTATTTTTCTATTATAAACCATCGACACTCTTGGGTCTAGTTTTTAATATAATTGTAATTCACCAGTTTGTTTTGCTCACGTGTACTCTAACAAAATCCGTGATTTCGTCTATTAAAAGAATTACACAGTTTGTTTTGTTCACGTGTACTCTAACAAAATCCGTGATTTCGTCTATTAAAAGAATTACACAGTTTGTTTTGCTCACGTGTATTCTAACAAAATCCCTGATTTCGTCTATTAAAAGAATTACACAGTTTGTTTTGCTCACGTGTATTCTAACAAAATCCGTGATTTCCGTCTATTAAAAGAATTACACAGTTTGTTTTGTTCACGTGTATTCTAACAAAATCCGTGATTTCCGTCTATTAAAAGAATTACACAGTTTGTTTTGTTCACGTGTATTCTAACAAAATCTCTGATTTCCGTCTATTAAAAGAATTACACAGTTTGTTTTGTTCACGTGTATTCTAACAAAATCCCTGATTTCCGTCTATTAAAAGAATTACACAGTTTGTTTTGTTCACGTGTATTCTAACAAAATCCCTGATTTTCGTCTATTAAAAGAATTACACAGTTTGCTTTGCTCACGTGTATTCTAACAAAATCCGTGATTTCTGTCTATTAAAAGAATTACACAGTTTGTTTTCCTCACGTGTATTCTAACAAAATCCGTGATTTCCGTCTATTAAAAGAATTACACAGTTTGTTTTGCTCACGTGTACTCTAACAAAATCCCTGATTTCCGTCTATTAAAAGAATTACACACCACTTAACTGTTTAATAATTATTTTAAGCTCGCGAAAAAAATAACTGTACGTGATATGTTTTTGGCTAAAATAAATGAAATTACTTATCGCAATTAATTTGGATAATCTTTTTTTCACACCGGTATAAATACCATTAATCATATGATGCACGTGATCTCCCTAAAATAATTAAACACAATTTAAAAATTAAGTTTAATAAAAGTCCATTTAGAACACAACTAAAACACATATGACAATTATTACCTATGGGCGGAATAGATAGATAAGATAGTGTAGTTCGTGAAATACACTCAACCTAATGACTTAGCAGAAACAAATCGGTTTTTCTTCAACTTAACCAGTTCTCTACTGCTACATCTCTGTCAAAATGTGTGGCGGATATGACACATAACTTACCAGATACAACGACAACCTCTGAACTAACAGCCCATTTTTCTCAATTATGACCAAAAGAAAGCCAGGAAACTAATGTGTACGTTTCATCTTGGACTGTTTCCCCTCCAAACACGAATGTCATATCTATCAGAGAGACTCTTTGGGTGAAGGACAACGTCTATCATCATGTCTCTCATATACGCATGCGTCTAAGTATGGTCCTATTATTATTTTTTAATTTAATATCAAGGAATAAGAAGCGAAAAAAAAACACAAGCATGAGCTTTTATTAAAACATGAACATAAACACGATTTGTATTCAAACTTGTACATAAGCATGATTTGTATTAAACATGAATATAAGCAAAATTTTTATTGATACATGAATGGTAGCATGATTTGTATTAAACATGAACATAAGCAGGATTTTTATTGATACATGAATAGTAGCATGATTTATATCAAACATGAACATAAGCACGATTTTTATTGATACATGAATGGTAGCATGATTTATATCAAACATGAACATAAGCACGATTTTTATTGATACATGAATGGTAGCATGATTTATATCAAACATGAACATAAGCACGATTTTTATTGAAACATGAATGGTAGCATGATTTGTATTAAACATGAACATAAGCAGGATTTTTATTGAAACATGAATGTAAGCATGATTTGTATTAAAAGATATATGTAAGCGTAATCTTTATTAAAATATGATCGCAAATATATTCTGCATTATAACAAGAAATATGATTTTTATTTAAATATTAACATCAATATGGTTTTTATAGGGTTTAATTTAATATGAAGGAATAAAGGGTTGAAAATCTCATTAGCAAAAGCATGATTTTTGTATTAAAACATGAAGATTAGTTGTTAAAGCAGCAAATAGGTGACCTGTCAAGAAAAGTTTCGTAATCTTATGGTGTTCTTTCTTAGTTCGTACTTACATATATTGTATTAATAACTGAAGCCCTGCTGTATGATAGTTTTTAATTAAGATTCTCCGAGTGAGCTACACATATCCAGACATGAATTTGAGACACTCCATTAGTCAGCAAAGGAGGTTCACAGAGGTTTCTTTATTCAGTTGTTTTATGAATTTATTTATGTAAATGTATACATAGTGAAGTTCGAAATGTTAATATTAGATTCAAATTAAAAAACAGGAAACACCAGTGAAACAACTGTTTCAGTTAGATTAGATGATATGCTCAGAGTATGTTCACAACATGCCATTAAAGTAAGTAAACCTGTAAAAATTATACATATCAAGTTATAGAAAAATAATTATGTTAAATTTGCTTCAGCTAATTTAGATAACATGTACAAAGTCTGTTAACAATGTAAATCTAAAATACCTAAACTTGGAAAATTACAAATATTAAAGGTAATCCAAAAATCATGTTACGGTTAACTTCAACTAATTTAAATAAAACGCTGAGAGTCTGTTAACAATATATCATAAAGATATAAAAACCTGGAATTGATAGATTGAAACATGTTAGAACTATCTACTTAACAAGACCCCCCCCCTCGTGAATTAGTCTTCTTTTCGTATAAAAATTAGCTAAACGCAACAATTTATAATAGAGGCTAACTTCGGAAACTAATGGCTAACTTCACTGGTAGACTTAACTTCACAAACAATGTCTCAATGTTAATTCGGAAACTAACGGCTAACTTCACTGATAGACTTAACTTCACAAACAATGTCTCAACGCTAATTCGGAAACTAATGCCTAACTTCACTGATAGACTTAACTTCACAAACAATGTCTCAACGCTAATTCGGAAACTAATGCCTAACTTCACTGGTAGACGTAACTTCACAAACAATGTCTCAACGCTAATTCGGAAACTAATGGCTAACTTCACTGGTAGACTTAACTTCACAAACAATGTCTCAACGCTAATTCGGAAACTAATGTACTCCTAATTTGCTTATAAATTTATTTGCAGATTTCTCTCTCTCTAATAGAGTGATAACAAGTATGCTGACTAACTGAATAACAGACAAATAGACGCAATAAGCCACACTGTCTTACTCACTAAATGACATTGAACTGAATAATTCATTACCTAACTTAGCTCACTCAGTCATTTTTATACCGTATTTGGAAGCTTTGAGATTCGTACAGGGGCCTTAACTTTCATTAAATTTGTAGACATTTTTGCGTCACTGTGACGTAATAACACGTTCCCTAAAGCAAGCAAACATCTGTATTAAAATACCTAAGACATAGCTTACGACTATATGGAATATACTAAGCCTTCTTTCAATAACAAAACCTTACCAAGACTAGCTAATAATTGCAATTTGAAGTTTTAGCGTTCTCAATAAATCGCTAGAATGCCGATAATGAAAGTCAACCTATGTTTTCTTGGTGTACATTTCGTTGGTCTATGATTAAATACTTTACTAAATAAAAGAGCTAAAGACTTGTTCACCAATCTTTTAATAAAAACAGTTTGTATTTATAAATAAAGTTTGAATACCTCACATCTTCAACATACTTGTGATTTTGTTCTGTTAAACGTTTTTCCAACATGTCTTTTCTTTTCTGAAAACCTCAGTGAAATTGCCAACAATTACATATCATAGATTACAACCTCAACGAATATTTCTAAAACAAGCAAAAATGTTTTAAATAAAAATGAAACTAGCATGACCACTCAGATAGATATTTAGGTACGTAGATAGACAGATGTGAGATTGTTTCCTTTTTTTGAAAGAGAGAGAGAGAGAAAGATTAAAATCTTCTCTGTAACGTGCCTATGTTATGAAAGCAAACAGAGCATCTGAAATGCTTAAAGTACCCTGAAGGAACAGTCTGAAGTTGAAATACACTTAAAATCCGGTATAAACATAGCTGTACTAACTCGAAACTTGCGTCTGACGCAAACAAAGAACTATTATTAACAACTTTATTACCTATAAGATGGTTATTTCTGTTCTTGCTAAATTGATGTATTTAGAGAAAGGAGTAGAAAATCCTACAATAAAACATTATACGTCCGATTGCATCCATGTCTAGGCTTCTTTAGCTTCTGAAAGAAGAACGTCTCTTCTTTTTTTTCTCGCGCGTGGAAGCACCTCTAATGGACTGTGCTCTACTGTTCTTGCCTTTATATTTTTTATTGTTGCTTCCCACAAACGAAACTCACCCAGAGTACGCTACGTATTACAGAGAAAGCAGTACTTTTCTCAACAGAAAATGAACAAAACAAAAACAAAAAAAGCTGCTGAGAAAATACCGAAACTTTGTGATTAACAAACGTATTCTAGACTATGGACTATTGTTCAACTTAACAAAACGACTTAGTATTATTTTATGGATGATTAAAGCAGTCAAAATGGATCTACGATCAATAATGACTGTGGAATTGTATATATACTGTTGTTATTGTTACAAGTTTACGTGTAAAAATGCACTTAGTCAATATCATGTTGACAAGAAGATATGAATTTCACGAAACACTGTTTGCACCTTGCGACAAACCGTAAATTTGTTTATTCATTTCGAAATTTATCGCAAAGTTACACACAGGGCTATATGCCCCCAACCATTCCTAATTTGGAAATGATGGGTTAGAAAGAAATCATTTAGTCAACAGCACCCACCGTCAACTCTTAGGAAATTTAATTGTCCATCCTATAACACACTTACGGCCCCTAAGTGTCTAGCTTTTTTCGTAATTGAAATAAATAACATATCACGAACATTTGGATTCACATTCCGGGCACACTAATCTTCGGCCACCCTAGCCCTAAACCGTACAAATCTTTGTTAACAAGCTTGCATCTATACTTTTTTTAATAGTTTATACATTTTAAAAGGAATATGTATCGAAAAATATTTAAATCATGGTTAATATAGTATAGAAAAGTGCCTACGTAATTAGATAAACATATATATCCAGTCAGCTTTTAACGTTACGATGAACAAAATAAAGATATGATCATAGAGAGCTGAATTTTCTGTAAAATGTTTTCTCCGTGGAAAAACAAATATCAAGGGTGAAAATTCTATTGTTCACGCCATCAATCAGGTTTAAAAATCGCTTACATTTAACTTTCCGGTTAAAAACTAAATTCCAAGAAACGTACAATAATAACTTTTGTGGTTCTGCCTGATGATCAAAATCTGTACATTTAAGCACACAATTGTTCATTAGCACAGAAAATCACGTTAACAACTGTAGTAAAAACATGCAAGATATGGTTTTGTTGGAAGATATCACATGTTTCAAAAGAGATATTGTTATGCGATTCAGCTCCGTTGCTAACTTAATAAAATCCAGCCTATATTAATTAAATCTGGCTCCAAAGTTGCAGTTAAAAACATAACATCATGTTTCTAAAACCAAAATTACGCTATAATAGTCCAAATGTCGCTACAATAGCTTAATGTTAAACTACAACAGTCCAACAATACGCAACAAAAACCTAACATTACGTATTATGTGTATTCCAACAGTACGCTACTACAGTCCAACATTACGCTTTCACGATCTAAAATTGTGTCACTAAAAACACCATTACACATTTACAGTCTACCAATTCGCTATTACAGTCTAACATTACACTACAACAGTCTTATATTACCCAACAACAACCCAGACAGTCGTTATTACAGTCCAACATTACACTACAACAGTCTTATGTTACCCAACAACAACCCAGATAGTCGTTATTACAGTCCAACATTACACTACAACAGTCTTATGTTACCCAACAACAACCCAGATAGTCGTTATTACAGTCCAACATTACACTAGAACAGTCTTATATCACCTAACAACAATCCAGAATGTCGTTATTACAGTCCAACATTAAGCTACTACAACCTAACGTTTCGTTACAACAACTCAATGTTTTGCTATAACAGCTTAACATCACGTGTAGTATCAGGACGGTTGGGACATTCTAAAAATGATAAAATGTTACAATTTCCAAAAAACAATGTGAATAATTTTTGGATTATCTCTGATCTCTCAAGACGTTCTGCTTTACATCCATTCATCATTCTCTTTAAAAATAAACTTAATCCCTATATATTCAAAACAATCAAATTAGTAGTTGATAGGGTATTTCTAATCACTGTATAATTACTGTAAAACTCAACTATTAACTGTACGAGCCTGAAATAATTCAAAACCTGGGAATTCTTAGGTACACTACATCATACACAGCAGTAATGTTTGATAACGTGATATAGACCATTCATAAACCTAAACGAAACGTCCGTTCTTAAGCTTTTCTGTATAGACAGACTCCTGAACGAATAAAGAGGAAGAAATGTTTCCTTATTGAATATTAGCATCCTCTTCGAGTATACTAAGTCCTCTGAGAGATCCTAGAAGTGATTTCCATCATAAAATGGTGCTTGTTCCGTATGAGTAAACGAATTATTTTTTGACGCCACTATAAGTGTATCTAGTTGAACCCTTTGCATTTATCATAGTCACCTTACCTTATAGGTTATACAAAAGCTATAGCCGATCTTTAATCAGTGCAATACTACAAAATATCCCTCTTATTTTGAACTATGGGTGCATTATAGGAGTGACAGTCATTCCATTAACGTGGATGGTAAATTGGGGGGGGGGGAGCTGTTGACTGGCTGCATTCTCTCTAGTCAGTAGATCAAAATTAGGGACACATCAGATAACTTTAGTAGCTTTCACTTAAATATAAAATACAAATAAAATTCAATATTTGTTTGTGTAATACAAAATAACGATCCTGTATTTTGCTGCTTTCAAATCACCCTATTTGTGCAGGAGAAAATGTTGGTACAAAACAAAAAGAATTTCGCATAAAACATGTTTACACAAAACAATGTTCAGTGGCCAACCTAATTTTGTTCAGGGGGATCGAGAGGGCTGGTTTAAACAGGAATTTTAGGCAATTAAAATCCCTAGAATATGATGGAAAGCGACAGGTTTTCATTCATTTAGGCTCTAAAAATGCTAATTAATTATGAACTATAGAAAAGCACTTTAATAATGGAATGCGACACTCTTTCTTACAGGCACACAAAGCGAAATATATATACGTCTCCCTCAAGTAGTATCACCTCATCATACTCTCGAAATCGGATACACATCTGCGTCAGATAATGAGCTTTATACTCAAGTCTAACGTAAAACGTTAAACTTTTGTTCTGGTCCATCTTTTTTAGCGGTCAAGACGATAAAACAAAAATCGGAAATAAACAGCTTAGAAACTTATTTTTCTGAAGCAGAATTAAATAAGGCGTTCTAAGCAGTTTCATCGTTCACTGCAATCGAATCAGAAACTTACTAAAATGTTTCTAATCACTGAAGCATCGACAATATTTGGTCGGATCAAAACAAACCAAATTTCTAATGCTCTCATTAGGTACTTATTAAAAATGTCGACTAAAAATAAAATGTGAAGCCAACCAACGTGAGTTTCTCTCGTCAGAGAACGTGAGTTTCGCAGTTTCTCTCACTCGCACACTAATGAGTAAATCGAATAAAATGCTTGACGAACAAATAATACAAGCACGGTTTGGACAAACTGTAATTCATTAATTAGAATATTTCAACATTTACGTTGAACTCGGGTGTAATCATCTGCAAACTTTCAGCTTTTCCTGTAAAACAAACCTAATTAGGGTATTTAGGGGAAATTTTAGCTAATAAAGTGCTGTTAATGAAACAGCACGTTAGCTATTTTCTAACACAAGCTGGAAAACTTCGAAACTGGCCAGGAATAAGATATTATTAGACCCTAATGTGATAAAATGTCACTGTCCTCCTCTTATGTTGTCAAGCGTATAATTCTTAGTTTCTTCTTAATAAGTTTCATAAAGAATTTCAACACAGCATCATAGTTTTCTTTCTTGATGTTAACGGATTTACGAAAGACACTTTCTTGATGTTAATGGACTTACGAAAGACACTTTCTTGATGTTTATAGATTTACGAAAGACACTTTCTTGGTGTTAATGGATTTACGAAAGATACTTTCTTGGTGTTAATGGATTTACGAAAGACACTTTCTTGGTGTTAATGGATTTACGAAAGACACTTTCTTGGTGTTAATGGATTTACGAAAGACACTTTCTTGGTGTTAATGGATTTACGAAAGACACTTTCTCGATATTAATGGATTTACGAAAGACACTTTCTTGATGTTAATAGATTTACGAAAGACACTTTCTTGCTCATCTCAGTCGATTTATTTCATCTCTCTTTTGATTCCTTTCCAAATATTTTTGACACATTCTTCTGAAAATATATGGAAATATTAAAAAGTTCTACCTGTAATCTGTGCACAACATAAATTTTTAACATGTTTTATTGTAATTTTTTGTCTTACGAACGTCTGGACTAGAAGCTAAAATTTAAAATCCGATGAAAGAAAGTAAAAACTACTTTTATCACAGTAAAAGTTACATAACTTAATGAAACATACCTTTATAGTTATAATTAATTAACTTAATTAATTAACATGGAAATTTGTATATATATAATACACTGATGTTCAATGACATAGGCAAAAATAATGTTTTCAATCATATAAAGAAGGCGAGAAATTTTATTTGTTCGAAAGAGCTATTAGTATAATTCACCATTGTATATTTTACACTGTGCAAGAGAACGATGTACAAGTATAATAAAAACTGTTACAAAGAAAGTGTCTTATGTGTAAAGTGTTAACAACTCGATGTTTTACATTCTACAGTAGGACGATATGTGCAAAACGTTGCAGAAAGTGGTGTAAGGAAAGTGTCTCGTATCAGAAGTGTTAACCAGTATATATTTTACATTCTACAGTAGGACGATATGTGCAAAACGTTGCAGAAAGTGGTGTAAGGAAAGTGTCTCGTATCAGAAGTATTAACCAGTATATATTTTACATTCTATAGCAGGACGATGTGTACAAAAAGTAACAGAAACTGATATCTAAAGTGTTAAACACTATACATTCTACATTATATAGAAAAATATATATATAGAGAGAGAAAGTAACAGAAGTTGGTGTATGAAAAGTGTTAACAACAGTGTAATTTACGTTCTATATTATTGTTAACGCTGTATGTTTTACATTCTTTAATTGGGCAATGTATGGATGTAACATAATGTTCCTCATCTCTAAAAGTGTTGATAATAGTATAATTTACGTTCTATATTATTGTTAACGCTGTATGTTTTACATTCTTTAATTGGGCAATATATGGATGTAACATATGTTCCTTATATCTAAAAGTGTTAACAATAGAATACTTTACACTCTATAACGTTGCGATGTATGAATCTAATGTAAATTGTTATAACGACAATTTAAACGTTATTACTCCATTCTACGTTCTTACATTAATACATATTTTCTATAGGAAGTATAAAATGAAAAATACAATTTAATTGATTTATTGATCTCTTATTCATATTTCTTGTAATGAATAACAAAAAACTACTTTAGTTGCATAAGAAGGCTGATCCAGACTGTCAGTTGATCCTTTAACTACGACAAGGTGTTATCTTACTTATTTTCGCCAGTTAATGATTATTAAAAACTATTTTATTTCGCCCTCTTTCGCGCATCTCGAAATGAGCTAGTTTACAATGATAGTTTTCTCTAACTCAGAAATTTGAAGTGCCCAAACTTTTCTTAGACTCTCCTTTAAACAAAGAACGTCCCCTAAGTGTTTTCTGTACTCCTTCTGTTACATGTTTTTTACCTTCTTAAGTTGGTTTATGCCAGCGTTTTAGTCGCTTAATTTATCTGCCAAATTCCAGTACAATATGTAAAATGTCAATAAGCAAAAGCCCTTCGTAAGGCCTAACCGGTAAATGAAAAAAAGTAGTTTACACATAAGTCTACGTCCTTTCGACTGTAGTTCTTCTTAACCAAGCAAAGTATTGTAATAATAAGTGACTAAAACCTCCACAGATGTTTTCTTCAGGCATGTAAAGCCCTCTAGTGACTTACTAATCAAATAAACATAACACCAAATCACTTTTTAGCAGAAGTAAATTGGTCATTTAAGTTAGTCCTACTGTGACTGATCCGAAGTGTAGTGATATACTCTGTAGAGAAATCTCTCAGATTACTTCAATCTTTCTAGAGTGGTAATATATACACCTGGAAAAAAGTTAAGCACTCCCGTGTTTTTTCAAGTGATTCAGATTCGACGTTCTTGTGACTGATTATAAATTACCATT
>NW_013666283.1:153340-169585 GCF_000517525.1 Limulus polyphemus
AATTATGTTTGAAATTATGAGCATTGCTCAACATCATGAAAATTAAACCTTATTTTCAATAAGCAATCCTGAAAAATATTTGGGGGTGCTTAACTTTTTTCCAGGTGTATATAATGTTTCCTTCATTGTGTCACCTTGCTGCATTTTGTTTGGTTAGTTCTCCATCACAGCACATTACCATATCCTGATTGGTTAAGGGATTATTCATCATAACACTTAACTCTATCCTGTTGGGTTAGTGGGTTCTCCAACAAAGCATTTGGCTATCGGATCCTTTATCCTATACTTTAATTATATCCTATTTGGTTAGCAGATCCTTCGTCACATATCTCTACTGTATCCTATCTGGTTAGCAGGTCCTTCGTCAGATATATTAACTGTATCCTATCTGGTTAGCAGGTCCTTCGTCACATATCTCTACTGTATCCTATCTGGTTAGCAGATCATCCATCACATATCTTTACTGTATCCTATCTGGTTAGCAGGTCCTTCGTCACATATCTTAACTGTATCCTATCTGGTTAGCAGATCCTCCAAACCAGATAGGATACAGTAAAGATATGTGAAGCAGATCCTCCATCACATATCTTAACTGTATCCTATCTGGTTAGCAGATCCTCCGTCACATATCTTAACTGTATCCTATCTGGTTAGCAGGTCCTCCATCACAACATTACACCACATTATTCTCTTGTGGTTACTTTTCTAGGCTTTTTAAATCTTTCCTTACCAGTTTGAAAGATTTACCAAGTACATTTTCAAGGTAATGACACCTTAGCTCTTTCTATTCTGTTCTTCAGAGCACAGCTTTAGACATCACATCAAACCATTTCTCCAAGGATAGTTGTGTACGTAGTCCAACATTCAAGCAAGTTAACATTTTCATAAGTGTATTACCAAATATTTGGTAATTAAAAAAATGTTTTTATTATTGTCTTTCCATTTTGCATCTGTAACAAAAACGACGTTTCATTCATTGTTTTAAAACATTTTTTAAATATAAATATATTATTTTAAACTACAAAAGATGTGATTTAATGGATTCTATAAATTTGTCCCTCGGCGGTACCTCTGAGGTCAGTTTGAGGACTGACAACGCTAAAAATTGTAGCTCGATACCTGCATTCGCACAGCGCTGATATCCCATTGCATAACCGTGCACTTAACAACAAACAAATAGCATAAATTTAAGGAAACAGACAAAAAACTAACATGTTCGAATGCTATAATCTGAGCTTAGTTTTCAAATATTAGTTGACAGTTGTTTCAATTGTTAAATATAAATTTATTTTCATTTATATGTATAGGTTATTTACTTATTTTATTTCAGTATTTTTTAATTTTGCTCTCCCCCACATATATCTGAATAAAGACACCTCACGAAACCAATTGATCGTAATACAATATTTCATGGCCCGGCATGACCAAGTTGTTAGGGCGCTCGACTCGCAATCTAAGGATCGCGGGTTCGAATCCCCGTCCTACTAAACATGCTCGCCCTTTCAGCCGCGGGGGCTTTATAATGAGACGGTCAATCCCACTATTCGTTGGTAAAAAGAGTAGCCCAAGAGTTGGCGGTGGGTGGTGATGACTAGCGTCCTTCCCTCTAGTCTATCACTGCTAAATTAGGGACGGCTAGCGCAGATAGCCCTCGTGTAGCTTTGCGCGAAATTCAAAAAATAAAAAACAAAGAATATTTCATTCAAGCATTTCAAATAAAGTCGAATTAACACGAGAAATTTTTGTTTCCATTATTTTAAACACCTCGTTGAAGTAATTTGGCATTTATTGTTTTCCAAATGTAACTAATCTGCAGAACAGCTAAACAAACATTTCCAGTTCAGTTTTTCACGTACACATCTTCATTCTGCCTTTACAATCGAAGTATTTTCATGCATCCAGTATTGGAGGCCACTCAATTACGTCTGAACAAAACAAAATGCAGTGAGTACACAACTTCATAATTGTTTTCGGGCACTCCTGTCTAACTGTATCCTATTATAATTTTATTTGTACTAATATTATTGACAATGAAGCATCCATGTGATTAAAATGATCCGGAAATATGAGTCCTTTTAGAAAAACAAGTGTGGATTTAAATTCCAAATATTTCCTGAATTAGAAATCAATATATATATATAATATAAGACAGGTGTTTATATGTCTATTTTATCTGTTCCATCGGGTAAAAATAAGTCCCTTTTTTACATAGGCAATGATATAATTTATCTTCAAGTGAAATATGTTGATCCTTACTGGAAAATCAGTATCGGAAATAACGCTTGTAACCTAACTCTATAAAATATAGGTTTGTAAAAGAAAATACATTAACTTTCAAGCATTAAAAGCAGTCTATCTTCTTGTCACAAGCCACTCAAGTTTAGGAGTCGTTTGTTTTTTCTTTGATCCATTCTAGTACAAATTTCAAAAACTTGGAGGAGCTATTTAGATTATGGTTTCATAAATTTGTATTTTTAGATCCAAAATAACGAGATTCACGAGTCCACAGCCCGATCCTCAATAAAACTAAACTCTACAAAAACCTAAGGAAACTATTACCAACGGTGATGTGGTCACATCAAATGGGTGAGCCGACTCCATAGGATTGTTTGTTTGTTTGAAGTTAAGCACAAAGCTACACAATGGGCTATCTGTGCTCTGCCCACCACGGGTATCGAAACCCGGTTTCTAGCATTGTAAATTCGCAGACATACCGCTGTGCCACTGGGGGGCCCATAGGATTGTCATAAAAACAAAATGATTACTATATTTACATTGAAACAAGTGTCGTTTTTTTATTATATCAGATCTTTGTTTGAGGATGTTAAAAAAATATTACACATGTGATAGAACAAGCTGGTTAACTATTAATTCTGACGTTTGTTATGTTTTTGAATTTCGCTTGAAGCTACTCGAGAGCTACCTGCTTTAGTCGCCCGGAAGGAAAACTGGTGAACACCATCCCACCGCAAACTCTTAGGCTACTCTTGTGAGACCGAATAATGGGGTTTGACATCACACTTATAACGCAGTCAAGACGCAAAGTGTGGAGCGCCAATTTTATGTGTTCTTTTGTAATCTGAATGTGATCTATAGAACATCAAATCCACATTCCAGTGGACTTTGTTGATAAACATATGGTATAAAGTGTTATACAGAGTGTCGATAGACATATGGCATAAAGTATTATACAGAGTGTCGATAGACATATGGTATAAAGTATTATACAGAGTGTCGATAGACATATGGTATAAAGTGTTATACAGAGTGACGATAGACATATGGTATAAAGTGTTATACAGAGTGACGATAGACATATGGTATAAAGTGTTATACAGAGTGTCGATAGACATATGGTATAAAGTGTTATACAAAGTGACGATAGGCGTGTGGTACAAAGTGTTATACAGAGTGACGATAGACATGTGGTACAAAGTGTTATACAGAGTGACGACAAACATGTTATACAAAGTGTTATACAGAGTGTCGATAGACATATGGTATAAAGTGTTATACAGAGTGACGATAGACATATGGTATAAAGTATTATACAGAGTGTCGATAGACATATGGTATAAAGTGTTATACAGAGTGTCGATAGACATATGGTATAAAGTGTTATACAGAGTGTCGATAGACATGTGGTACAAAGTGTTATACAGAGTGTCGATAGACATATGGTATAAAGTATTATACAGAGTGTCGATAGACATATGGTATAAAGTGTTATACAGAGTGTCGATAGACATATGGTATAAAGTGTTATACAGAGTGACGACAAACATGTTATACAAAGTGTTACGCAGAATGACGACAAACATGTTATACAAAGTGTTACGCAGAATGACGATAAACACGTGATACAAAGTGTTATACAGAGTGACAATAGATATGTGATACAAAGTGTTATACAGAGTGACAATAGATATGTGATACAAAGTGTTATACTACTCAACACCATCTACCGCCAATTCTTGTGCTACTTTTTTTTACTTAAATAAAAAACAAGTATTTAAAAGTCGTCACGAAAAGAACGTTTTGTATGTCATGGACATGTGTGGTCATGGTTTACAATGTAATATGAACCACAACTCGAAATACTAATATATATATATATATATATAATACATCACAACTACTAACAAGAAACTGATTTGTCAAATCCATAAATTCTAATAAATGCAAATGCCACTTTTAGTTGATTATATTAATTTATACGACAATTAATAATCAAATATTCCGTTTTATTCTGCGTGCCTTTGTTTCTCTCCCTTTTTATATTACATCTATATTTTTCTCTTTTCTTTCTTTCTTTCCGTTGTTACTAGTTTTGCTTTAATATATCATGCCCACCTAGCTACAGGCTTGTTAAACACACAGCGGACATATCTTCGTCGTGACGTCATATTCGCAGAAATTCCCTTTTATTCATTGGAATCAGAAACGAATGAAAACGCACCTAAAGAGGAACCTTAGACATTTGTAGATTTTCAAGAGAATCGCTTGTTTGTTTGTTTTGGAATTTCGCGCAAAGCTACACGAGGGCTATCTGCGCTCAAGAGAATCGCAATATAACATGGCTAAGCCAAGCTACCTAAAATCGCAATATAACATGGCTAAACCAAGCTACATAAAACTGCGATATAACATGGCTAAGCCAAGCTACATGAAATCGCAATATAACATGGCTAAGCCAAGCTACATAAAATCGCAATATAACATTGCTAAGCCAAGCTACATAAAATCGCAATATAACATGGCTAAGCCAAGCTAGATAAAATCTCAGTATAACATGGCTAAGCCAAGCTAATAAAATCGCAATATAACATGGCTAAGCCAAGCTAGATAAAATCTCAGTATAACATGGCTAAGCCAAGCTAATAACTCAAACTGGCCGATACGGTACAGTGGCCAACAATACCATAATAAATCCTATTTGTTATCTGCGATCGATACACCAGTTAATAACAATATAATAAATTGATATAATGAATTATCACCGCCAACGTATTTATTAATAATGATAGATATACGAAAAAACTGCTACGAATTATATAACCACATGATACAATCAATAATAAATGGTAACATGTCAATCAATAATAACTGATATGTTAAACAAACGTAGAAATTAATCCATGCCAAAGATGGGCCTTTCATCATTAGGGGCAAAACCAGTTTGCTTCCGTTAAAGAAATTTATACCTTTCAAAAGCGCCCAGGTTATAGGGTTTCTTTCTTTTTTTTCATTCATATTTTGAACCTACGTGTTTTCTTAACATCATTAATCAAGAAAGGGAGCATTTATTACCAATGATTTATACAAAATAATTATTATAATTTGGTAAGTTTGTTTGTTTGTTTGTTTGTTTGTTTGTTTTGAATTTCGCGCAAAGCTACACGAGGGCTATCTGCGCTAGCCGTCCCTAATTTAGCAGTGTAAGACTAGAGGGAAGGCAGCTAGTCATCACCACCCACCGCCACCTGTTAGGCTCCTGTTTTACCAACGAATAGTGGGATTGACCGTCACATTATAACGCCTCTACGGCTGAAAGGGTGAGCATGTTTGGTGGGACGGGGATTCGAACCCGCGACCCTCAGATTGCGAGTTGAGTACCCTAGCCACCTGGCTATGCCGGGTAATTTGGTAAGAAAAAACCAACAACAACACACATACAATAGCACTCGACACTATAACAACACCTGTTGTTGGAAATTATAATAATTTAAAAACGTAATAACACTTATCCTAGCTCTCTGAAAACGTACTGAGAGGTGTGACAGTTCCTATTCACGACGCGTATCGTAATTTCAATTACTTCTAAATTTCGTTTTCAAGTCTTCGTGTACGTTGTTACAGCGCAAAATAAACATACAAGTCTTTAAAAACTAAAACGCGTCGTTAAAAACACAAAACAATGTGTCATTATCCGAAGAAATAGCGAAATAAAATGTTATCATCGCTTCGACTACTTTTTGTTTTAGTTTGAAGAGTTCGGTCGTAATTTGAGTGGAAGGGTGCAGTTCTTAACACGATCTAAAGATAAATCGAATTCGTTATTTGATTCGAGTGACGGGCCTTATAACCTCCGTCAACTAAAAGCATTGTTTTAATAATTCCGACTGTTCCGTGTTTTAATCAAATTGTATTTGTTAGCTCCTCGTGATCTCGAACTTTTCACCATTCTCATTTGTAAGAATCGTTTTAAACATATTGTAACATAACGAGTCGTTCAGCAACACCTTTCATATTCATTCTCGTACATTTTCAACTCCAATTAATACCAGCTAACTGGAACTGTACACACATAGAAGATGTAGGAAATTCCTTGTATTATTGATATTAAAAAGGTTCGGTATCACTTGTGCGATTCTAAGAATCGGTTGTTGCACTAAAAATATTGATATGAGAACATCGGAAAGACGCGATATCAGAATTTTCCGGTTGTCATAGAATTTCAGGATGTTTCAGGAAAGCAACTCGCGCACATTGCTAAGAACGAAGCACCAACCAAAAGCAAGGTGCGTGCTCACGTTCTATCACGTATGTAAGGCTCTCTATTGGAACTTTTAGTTACTGTCATTCCGTTTCTGTACTTCGTTCGGGACTATAAAAGTCGTGCATGTCTCGTGCCCCTTTTTTGTATTCTTGCATTTTTAGTTTTGAATAATTCAAAATAATTTATTCATCGGAGCAATCAGTTCTTTAATAAATTTAGAGTGAAAAAAAACTTTACTTGTTTAGGCTTAATAGCATAAGCATTTGGTTTTTAACTTTAAATAATACAAGGATTTTCTCACTCACGATATTTTAAGTAAACTTTGTTATCACAAAACGGAATAAGCTTTGGGAAAACTTATGCAGTAAAATAAAAGGAGTTACTTCCTTTATTTTTGTAATAAATAGTTAAAAACATGATATGCAGATTAATGATCGTGAATTTGGTGTCGTTGGCTCTGTGTTCCACTAGCACGACAAAAACTAGACAGCTGAAGCTGAATGGGGATTTTATTCTTGGGGGACTATTTCCCATGCATGAGGCAAAAGCTGTTGCGGACCCAAGCCAATCTTGCGGACTAATTAAAGAGGAGAAAGGAATTCAACGGATGGAGGCTATGTTGTACGCTTTAGACCAAATCAACCAGGACCCGGACCTTCTTTCCAACGTCACCCTGGGAACTTTCATTCTTGACACGTGCTCTCAAGATACGTACGCACTGGAACAGAGCATGGAGTTCGTAAAGGCATCTTTGACCACCTTGGACGAATCTCAGTACCGCTGTGAAGATGGGATGAAACCGATATACAACCCCCAGAAACCGGTGGTAGGGGTTATAGGGGCGTCATCTAGTTCTGTATCTGTCATGGTCGCAAACATACTTCGGCTTTTTAAGGTAAAGATCAGCTATCTTTTTGAACTTTCTTATCTTCACTCTTCAGCCATATGTTTTGTTTTGTACGAATAGCTTATTCATTCCACCAGTAGATTAAGTAATATAATAACGAAAGTCATTTGGTTACATATGGAAGCAGGATTTATATTAAAGTACGCAGATATACATGCGCACATATGAAAATTGATAACGCCAGGAATAGGGTTCATTCCAAGACATTGCATATGATAGGTGTGAAAGAACAGTTTCTAACAGTAGATGATTTAGATTTTAGAACACCCACTAACAATGGATGATACAACACAGTCTCTAACAGTAGATGATTTAGAACAACCACCAACAATGGATGATACAACACAGTCTCTAACAGTAGATGATTTAGAACACCCACTAACAATGGATGATACAACACAGTCTCTAACAGAAGAAGTTTCGTAACGGCAACTAACAATGGGCGTTATAAGGCATTTCCTGTCTCTAGATAATTCAGAACAGTGATCAACAATAGTTGATACAAAAACATTTTAACAGTAGAGGTTTAATGACTGTGGCTAATAATGGATGATACAACACAGGCTCTAACAGTACAAGTTTTGTGAAAGGTGACTAACAATGGCCGTTATAAGACAATTCCTGTCTATAGATAATTCCGAATAGTGATCAACAATAGTTGATACAAAAACATTTTAACAGTAGAGGTTTAATGACTGTGGCTAATAATGGATGATACAACACAGGCTCTAACAATAGAAGTTTTGTGAAAGGTGACTAACAATGGACGATATAATTGTTTGTTTGTTTGTTTGTAGTTAAGCACAAAGCTACACAATGGGCCACCTGTGCTCTGTCCACCACGGGTATCGAAACCCGGATTCTAGCGTTGTAAGTCCGCAGACATACCGCTGTGCCACTGGGGGGGCCGACGATATAATACAATTCCTGCATATAAGTAATTGAGAATAGTAACCAATAATGGATGAAAAGTCTGTTTTTAACAGTAGAGGTTTAATGACGATGGCTAACAATGAATGACGCAAGACAGTCCTTGTCAATTGGTATCAAAAACAAACGTTTATTCAAAATAGTTTGTCATATCTTACCGATACTCTTTGTAGAAATGTCTTATATTGATTTATTCTAGACAGACACTAACTATGGCTACAGTAGTATGAGAAGTTCACTGAATAGGGTTTCAGTGACAAAACAGTTGTGTAACATTTCGGTATACCACACAAATTGTAACAACTCTTTATACAAGACTATTTCCAGAACTAGAAAAAGTACAATATTATCTATAATAGATGTCATCAGATCTGGAATAAGTGCCATTACTTTAAAGAGTAAGTGTAATTAGATCTAGAGAAAGTATGATATTATCTAGAATAGATGTCATCAGATCTGGAATAAGTGCCATTACTTTAAAGAGTAAGTGTAATTAGATCTAGAGAAAGTATGATATTATCTAGAATAGATGTCATAAGATCTGGAATAAGTGCCATTACTTTAAAGAGTAAGTGTAATTAGATCTAGAGAAAGTATGATATTATCTATAATAGATGTCATCAGATCTGGAATAAGTGCCATTACTTTAAAGAGTAAGTGTAATTAGATCTAGAGAAAGTATGATATTATCTAGAATAGATGTCATCAGATCTGGAATAAGTGCCATTACTTTAAAGAGTAAGTGTAATTAGATCTAGAGAAAGTATGATATTATCTAGAATAGATGTCATAAGATCTAGGATAATTGTCATTCCATTAAAGAGTAGAATAGTCAGATCTAAATTGTGTGTCATCAGGTCTAAAGAAAATGTAATCAGTTCTAGAGTTAGTGTAACCCGATCTGGAAATACCATACGTATATTGCTCCTAAAAGAAACACCAAATAACGCTTGGTATTGAAGGAAGTACAATTTGTTAGTTTCGGAACTCAACCTGAATTCGCTGACTAAATCCATTAATAAAATTTCCATTTAAACTAAATTCTGGGTAATAACTAAAAGTAGCTTTTTTTTTAACGTTCTGAGAGAAATTCAAAAAGTGTCTTTTACTTTTAGGTAAAAGACATTCGTAATTAAAAATTAGAGGAAACTAGACTCGGTATCCCTTCTTGATTAAACGCTAGAGAATAATGGATAAATAGATCACCGAGAGAGTTGGTATGTAATTCTCACTGGAGAAAAGGAGTTTTATTTCTATCATAAACGTAGGTCAAAGAATTTATTAATTAGATTACGAGAGGAGTTACTGATGTTACTTCAAAGTCTATCGACATTCTTAATTAAGTTCGTTAATTTTAATTTCTAAATGATGTCCTCGGTTACTAGTTAGCAATTCCTTTCGTGATTTAAAAAATTGTTCGAAATGTATGAAATGAATTATACATTAAATGAAAAATCTTAATTAACCATTTCTTTAACGAAAAGGGTATTTACTACATTAAGTATTGTAATGTACATTGTGCAATATCAGGGTATTTACTACATTAAGTATTGTAATGTACATTGTGCAATATCAGGGTATTTACTACATTAAGTATTGTAATGTACATTGTGCAATATCAGTACATATTATATATATATACATAAAATTATTTCCCCCTGACATTCAAAGATACTGCGGTCAAAATTTATTCATTATATAAGGAGTTAAGTGCACATACATATATATTGTGACGTGTTTAATATATATTTGTGCGCTTATATACATGACTTTTGTATTATTTGTGTATGTGTGTTTGTGTCTTATAATTTATGTTCTGGAAACAACTTATTTTACAAGTGTGCATGAATTATTTTGAGTCGTTTTTTTGCTCTTTTGTTTTATACAGTTTACATTGTTTGTTGAAATGCGTAAAGTATCCGTGTAAATATCACAACGTTTTATTTCAAACGTTCTGGTAAGGATTTGGTAAGCTGCATTGTGACGTCACAGAATAATATTGACGTCATTGGACTGATTATATAATGCAAAATAGTCAAGATGAGTGTAGTGATTGTTATTACGATAAACGAAAATCACCCGATTGTTTGCTGAATTTCATGCAAAGTTATCTGTGTTTGCTGGCCCTAATTTTGATACGACAAGGTAGAGAAAGGGCAGCTAGTCAACACACCCACCGCCAATTCTCGGCCTATATTTGTCAACCGTAATAGTAGGATTTGATTGTTACTCATATTACAAAATTGCAGAGCGTGATTTTTTTGTTCACGGTAACGAACGAAAACCATGATGGAATCCCAGATCCCTAGTCTGGAACGCTAACAACTGGGCCGCGCTTGGTTCTTTTCTCATCACTAACTTGTGCTATATAATGTACGAAAAATAGCGTTCATAGTCTTGCTAAAGATCATTAACACACATTTAAACTCTCAGTGGTTCATTTATGACGCAGTATTCTTTGATGCCGATCAGTTTTAGTGACAAGAGGCAAAAAAAAGCCTTTGACAGTTAAAACACAACAAAGGACACAGAAATACAAAGCGTTTTAAACTCTGTTGTAAATCAACCTTCTCGTTGGTTATTCTTCTCGTGTTAAGACAGTAGAATCTTGGTTGAATTTTGTATTACTTGACTACTATTAATGCATTAACTTACTTCTTACTGGCTTGAAACGATTCAACGCTACGACCACGTTCAAACTTAATAACAAAATTTTGGTCCTATTTTTAAGACTCCTTCTCGAACCGTATCCAATCTAGCCTATTTCAACAGCAAATTTTCGGTCCTCTTCTTTGAACCGTATAAAAGCTAATCTATTTCAACAGCAAGCTTTCGGTCCTATTTTTAATTTGTTTGTTTCTTTGTAATTAAGCACAAAGCTACACAATGGGCTATCTGTGCTCTGCTCACCATGGGTATCGAAACCCGGATTCTAGCGTTGTAAGTCCGCAGACATACCGCTGTGCCACTGGGAGGCCCTATTTTTAAAAGCAACTCCAAACTAATCCATTTTAATAACAAGGTTTAGGTCCTGTTCTTCGGGACGACTACAAACTAACCCATTTTAATAACAAGCTTTAGATTTTGTTCTTTGGGCCATCTCCAAGCTAACCCTATTTAATAACAAGCTTTAGATTCTGTTTTTAGCGCCGACTCCAAACTAACCCATTTTAATAACAAGCTTTAGTTTCTGTTCTTAGGGCTGACTCCTTGCTAACCCATTTTAATAACAAACTTTAGTTTCTGTTCTTAGGGCTGACTCCGAGCTAACCCATTTTAATAACAAACTTTAGTTTCTGTTCTTAGGGCTGACTCCGAGCTCACCCATTTTTATAATAAGCTTTAGTTTCTGTTCTTAGGGTTGACTCCTAGCTATCTAATTTTAATAACAAGCTTTATGTCCTCTTCTTAGAAAGCTCTCGGCCTCTGTTTCTAGAAATGAAAGATTGTTACTAAAATAGTTTTATGAGTTTTCCAAAGTGCCAATCATTTATGGCTTGTTATTACAAAATCTTCGTGGTGTCTCAGGGAAAATAGAGTTTCTATTACAGCGATTATTGCAGCCATTAGTGTGTTAGTAACAAACTTTGGTGTTTCCAGTGTCTTCGAATCTCGTAACTTGTCTTTTTATTCAGGTGCTGAAATAATTCACAGTGATATGGATTATCATAGATCTGTTGACACTATTACTCAGTATATTAACTCAGTCTATACAACAGAATCATTATTGAACCGAAAATCCAACAATATGATTCTATTAAGTTTAACTCGTGTTATAATACTTTGTAAATTCCATTCGTGCATATAAGTATTCTTTAAGATCTTGTTTCTTTCATAGTTTGAAATAGCCGCGTTTAACTAAAGATGCTGATGGCTGTATTATTATTAGTTGTAGTAAACATACGTTTGTGTTTTAAGCGTAAAGCTACACAATGGAGCATTTGCACTCTGCTCAGTGCGGGTATCCAACCTCGATTTTTAGCGTTATTATATCTCAAATTTACCGCTGATCCACCAGGTGGATTTAAGTCGCGAACTTAGCATCTGCCTCATCTGGCTACCTTTCTTTGAAAGAAGACATATTGATTTTGATTTAAACTTAGGTAATCATTGTTGTTCTAATGCATAATAAAAATAAACAAAGAGCGAAATCGATTGATATCAGCAAATGAAACGTGAATCAGCTGGAAACGGTTCTCAGAAAATGAGTTTAAAATTGTAATAACAAAACTTAAAAGTTCAATATTTTCTAATAAATAAACAGCGGAAACTGAGATTGGCCCTGTAGCAAATACAGTTGACTTGTATAATATGGTTTCTTCCTTACTTATGTCTAACTGTAACTATTTTCAGTCCTGTTCTGCCTTTCTAGTGGAAGAAAACTGATATCTACAATTATGTTTGTTCTTGGTTAAAAATCAATCATTAAGAATGTCACGTTATCCAGCCTGTTACTGAGTATAATCACATTTTATGTTAACAATGTTCCATTAGATACCAAGTTATTTTTGGAGCTGCTTGCTCCATCAGATGCTTATGACTACCCAATATTGGTCGACGCTGCGGTTGCTATTCTAACAAGCAATTGGAAAGCCAATCCTAGACCACATATTTTGACAACTTTCTACAGACCCTCCATCTTACATGTAGTGTTGCTTTTGAGGCCACTTTCAGGCAGACCAGAGACACAGAAGTCTACTGGTCCTGACAGAAATGTGGTCGAATGGGATCTCTGTGATTCCAGTTTCTTCGGCCATTTCTCACGTGAAACCAACTACTAACGCTAAGGAATGGCTGGAATCTTGTGAACTACTACTAGAAGCTTTGTGAACTACTGCTGGAATCTTGTGAACTACTGCTAGAAGCTTTATGAACTACTGCTGGAATCTTGTGAACTACTGCTAGAAGCTTTGTGAACTACTGCTGGAATCTTGTGAACTACTGCTAGAAGCTTTGTGAACTACTGCTGGAATCTTGTGAACTACTGCTAAAATCTTTTGAACTACTGCTAGAATCTTGTGAACTACTGCTGGAATCTTGTGAACTACTGCTGGAATCTTGTGAACTACTGCTAGAATCTTGTGAACTACTGCTAGAATCTTGTGAACTACTGCTGGAATCTTGTAAACTACTGCTAGAAGCTTTGTGAACTACTGCTGGAATCTTGTGAACGGTATCAAAAGAACTGTCGAGTTTCATCACAACGGCTTCTTGGGTCAGAAAACTCAATTTTGCAACCATTGCCTTCACTTTTTTAATCAGGTGTAGCCTAGTAGTTGCTATGCCCTGACTATGAATTCGAGGGTTCCTGATTTGCGTCTCCCGTTATTGCAAAAACGCACTCCGCACTTTGGAGCTGTTGTTGCGCTATAAAAGTGGTGGTCAACTCTCACGCTTCGGTCAGATAAGAATAGCCCAAGAATGGCGGTTAGTGCAATTGTATATTTATCTTTTCTTTAGTACGGCTAGGCGCAGATATCCTTAGTGTAGTCTTGTAGGAAGTTCTAAGGAAACAAAGCAAACAAGCCTTTATTTTTGGACAGGAACTTTGCACTGTATTAGTTGATGGTGTGGTTTCGAAACCCATGTGTTAGGTATACACAACGGTTTCAGTTTAAGTCTAGCGTGGGTGTTAAATCTAGTTATTTTTAGAATCCACAGTTTATGGCATCTTTGTTTACGTAACTGTTTACGAATCATATCTTATGTGGTTCAATTGTTGAGAATCAGTGATTGTTATATTATTACGTTATGTTACTAGAACCTTCTGAGTTTTTCTTGTTGTTTTAATTGAGTATTATTGTATCATAATATCTATAGTTGTATGTGGAACGTTCTAGATCTCTGTCAGGGTATAAGTATGCGTAGAAAATTGAGTTCGAAAGATAGATCTAGATTACGTGATTGTAAGTTTAGCGATAAAGAGTGTATAGTGGCGATTTATAAAGTGAAATTATCACAGATTGCGTTGTAATAACAGAGTACATAAAAATGATTTGTTTTGCCAATTCTGTTCTAAAATAATTGAACCAGTCTTTGTGGACGTTGACGAAAAGGAGACAAATATATAAAGCTCTGGATACAAATGTGATAACCAGCAGTGTAACGAAGATTTGTATATACATTTTACTTGTTTTAACATATCCTTTAAAAACAAGTGGATTGTATGCTGTTTGCTTATTTTTGAAATTTATCGCCAAAAATCACAGACACCTACTGTAAAGAATCCGACCCATATGCGAGTTTTCCATATCAGTGGAAAATAAGACTCCTTTTTTTTCAAAATATTGCCCCCCCAATGGCACAGTGGTATGTCTGCGGACTTATATTGCTAGAAACCGGGTTTCGATACCCGTGGTGGGCAGAGCACAGATATCCCTTTGTGTAGCTTTGTGCTATACAACAACAACTATTTCGAAATGTTATATTATTTAACTATTTATTGTTAACAATCTCGCTGTACAAAGATCTTTCCTCGAAAAATGCTGTGACATCTATGTTCATAAGTCAACTTGTGTCAAATGATCGGGAATTTACCGTATATGAAACATATATAGGTGCTAAACATGTCGCCTGAAACGTCACAGTTTGAATCTGTGGCGACACGCCGGTGCATTAATATATACACTACATCACAAACTATTGACTCAGAGTTTGTTTAAAAACATCTAGATTTCGTGTTTGATCCGGTCACATACTTAATAAATCTCCTAAAAAACGTTTTACCTTCCCTCCTGATTGTTGGTTTTTAATTCATGTGATGTTCATCAATATATCTATTGGTATTTTACTCTTCGTAATCATCTCTATGAGACTGGAAATAAACTCGTTTCGGCTGTGGATTTCATTTTGCTGCAAGGAAGTACGAATTGCAATATTAATTTACCGCTGACGTGATAAGACTTCATCCTAAATTACTCGCCTTGTCATACCTCATCTTTATGAGCGCTAACTTATCTGAACAGCGACGGCAAGCCTTCTGGCAATTGGAAACACGCGGGCAACCTATTACTCTCCTTCATGTATGTAAATAAAGGAAACGTTCGTCTCAGACGAGGTTCGAACCTAGCCGTGGATGAGTGTTACACAAGTACAGAAAAAATGAAATCTCGTTGAGTGAAATATATTGGTGTGCGTTATACAAATGAAGTAGAAACATTAATCAGATAACTTGGATGCTGAACACTGAAATTGAAACTTACACGTTAGTGTGTTGAATAACTGGGTTCGTTCTACTTAACCAAATCTCATACTTCAAGGTTGAATAGCTATGGATATGTAAGTGATATGATTATGTATCCAACTACGCTAGCTATTAACTAACGTTAGTTATTTTTATCTTTGTCATTTGCAACTGCGTGGCCATATATATATATATGTTTGTGTTTAGGTTTTAACTCAACAATATTATTATTTTGAGATAGTTACATTGATTTCAACCTATTCAGTTATTTAGAATATTCGATCACTTAGAATCTGAGGCGGCAAGCTTTCATTGTTTGTTCCATTGAATTGTTGTTTAATACATATTGTTTATCACATCTTTGTTAGCGTCTTAGATTAAATGCATATTCTTGGAAGTTTCGGCTGTAGTTGACAGCTAACGTGGCTAGTTTCAACACAAAAAGTCGGCTGTAGTTGACGGCCAACGTGGCTAGTTTCAACACAAAAAGTCGGCTGTAGTTGACGGCTAACGTGGCTAGTTTCAACACAAAAAGTCGGCTGTAGTTGACGGCCAACGTGGCTAGGTTCAACACAAAAAGGCGGCTGTAGTTGACGGCTAACGTGGCTAGTTTCAACACAAAATGTTAGCTGCAGTTGAAGGCTAACGTGGCTAGTTTCAACACAAAAAGTCGGCTGTAGTTGACGGCCAACGTGGCTAGATTCAACACAAAAAGTCGGCTGTAGT
>NW_013666283.1:170139-174478 GCF_000517525.1 Limulus polyphemus
CATATACTACATAGGTCAGTTTTGTTACTGCATACAAAGTCTTCGTGCATAATATATTAAAACATATACTACATAGGTCAGTTTTGTTACTGCATACAAAGTCTTCGTGCATAATATATTAAAACATATACTACATAGGTCAGTTTTGTTACTGCATACAAAGTCTTCATGTATAATATATTAAAACATATACTACATAGGTCAGTTTTGTTACTGCATACAAAGTCTTCATGTATAATATATTAAAACATATCTTATTAACACTTACTCTGGCAAACCATGAATAATTTAAAAGTAAAAACATCAAGAAGAACAAGATAAGTTGAAATCGTAATGTACTGATCTTACTGAAAACCCACGTTTGCTTTGGTTATAGTGAAAAGCTTAAAATTAATTCCAGTCTTACTAATGATGCTTCAACGCATATATTTATTTTAAGCGGTTCCAGCCACAGTGTTATACCTAATACTCTAACGCATCTGTTATTCAACACATTTACAGTAAGTGAACTAACAAAGAGTTCTGTTAATAATGAACTATCGTTTGATTTTTAAATGGCCGGGCGTGGCCCACTGTTCTTGTGACCAGGTTGTGAATCCAAGGATTCATGGATCATTACTTGTTGTCATAAAAATATTCTTTGCACTATGGGATTGTGGGTGCATCATAAGAGTAACGGTTACAACCCACACTTTGGTCAGACAGGAGTAGTCCAAGCGTTAGAGGTAGGTACTGTTGACTATTTGCCTTCCCTCTAATCTATCAGTTCAAAATTAGGGACGTGTGTACAGGTAACTCTCGCGTAGCTTTGCGTGAAGTTCTGAAACAAAAAAAGTTGACTTTAAAAACACACAATTCATTTAGTGGCATAGAAATGTGTCAAAAGAAGTTTCTCTAGAAAGTTTGTGTATAATTAAACATCTTAGTTTTTTATATTAGCTGATTAGTTATGTTCAAAACTCATAATCAGTCACAATCACTATATAGTTGTCAGTAAAAACTCGTAATAAACGAAACGTTGAGCTCTTGAAATGTTTTAAAACTACTCAATATGCTCATTTAAACAGTCCCAACGTTTTGCTGTGTTCTGGAAAACGAAACGGTGAGATACGAGTCAAACATTTGACAAATTTAAAATGCTAAGAATAGAGATTTTTACAGTTTTATTTAAAAAGTCGCAATGTTTTGATGTGTTCTGGGAAACGAAACGGTGAAATGTGAGTCAAACATTTTTGACAAATTTAAAATGCTAAGAATAGAGATTTTTACAGTTTTATTTAAAAAGTCGCAATGTTTTGATGTGTTCTGGAAAACGAAACGGTGAAATGTGAGTCAAACATTTTTGACAAATTTAAAATGCTAAGAATAGAGATTATTACAGTTTTATTTAAAAAGGGAAAATTTCTTAAAGATTTAATTCTGTCGTTATCTTTTGCCAAAAAAATTTATATTTTTACCTTAAAAGCTGATGTAAAGCTTTTCAACATGTTTGCCAAATACAAAATTCTATCGCTAATCGATATGTTTTAACGTGGAGCTTTACAACAGCTTATTGGTCATTCGTATTAATAACCAATACTCTGCTCCTATCATATATCATATTCAACAGTACACTTATTACATAATCACACAAGTTTTACATTTATTCAGGAGAAGTAAAAATTCGTAATTTTCATTTCACATTGTTTAAAAAGACATAACGTTAAAGCTTTTCAATTATATGTTTTTAGTTAAAAACATCCAACAATGTACCGCTGTGAGATATCATGAATTTGATACATATTGTTACGTCTCTGGACGTTTGTTAATTTCCCGTAAAATTATTTCCGAAGAACTTCATTAATACAAGTCCTTTCTTAAATAAAACTAGTTTATTCTTTTTCAATACAACTTTGCAATACACTCAATTTCCACAGTCAGTTTAACTTAAACACACGCTATAATTCACAACGATTCACGCATTTTACTTACGGTCACTACCGCTCACTTGACTCAATTATCTGTCTCTATATCTCTCTATCTGCAATTATTACCTCCACTTTTTTGCCGGGCTTATATATTGAAATAGAGAGCGTCTGGCAAACACTCGAGCCTTCGTGACCCTTCTAGAAACTCATCACGTGTTACCAGCGTTACTTGACTTCCGCTGTCGTAACACTATGTACATACAATATTGTTCGGGTATCGACAATATCATAACATTAAACTTTTAACAGTATCTTTTTTTATTTACTTTATAAACATACAATGCTACTTGACATACCTTAAAATACAGTTTTCCAACTATACTTGCATATACTACCCGTTGTTGTCTACTGTATAATACAAAGCTTTCCAACAGTATGCTTTCCACTTTAAACCAACACGACTTAACTGCCCTTTATCGTCTTTTTTATAAAGAAAAGCTTTCCAAAAATATACTTGTAATTTTAAACCTATGTCACTGTGCCGCTGCTTGTCGTATCCTAAACCAAGCCTTTCCAACAATATGCTTCTCATTTTAAATCTACGTGACCTATCGACACATTAGTAAAGCAAAGCTTTCCAGCAATTTGTTTGCCATTCTTAACTGCACTTACGTCTTCTTTATAAAGTATAGCTTTCCAAAAGTATAATTGTAATTTTAAACCAACACGACTTTATTGTCCCTTATCGTCTTCTTCATAATGTAATATTTTCCCCATTATGCTTATAGTTTTAATCCTACACGATTTTAATACCTTTCTAACAATATGATTATCATTTTAAACCAAACTATTTACTGCTGCTTAAAATTTCCAACAATATGCTATGACATTTTAAGCCTATACGACTTTACTTCCGCTTGTACTCTAAGCTAATATGACTTTATTGCCGCTTACATTCTCTTAAAGGAAAAATTTCCAACAATATGCCTTGGCGTTTTTAAGTCTACACGACTTTAATACCATTTATATTCTCGCAAAACTTTCCAACAATGTACCTTGGCATTTTAAGCTAATATGACTTTATTGCCGCTTACATTCTCTTAAAGGAAAAATTTCCAACAACATGCCTTGGCGTTTTTAAGTCTATACGACTTTAATACCATTTATATTCTCGTAAAGCTTTCCAACAATATGTCTTGGCATTTTAAGCTAATATGACTTTATTGCCACTTACATTCTCTTAAAGGAAAAATTTCCAACAACATGCCTTGGCGTTTTTAAGTCTATACGACTTTAATACCATTTATATTCTCGTAAAGCTTTCCAACAATATGTCTTGGCATTTTAAGCTGATATGACTTTATTGCCGCTTACATTCTCTTAAAGTAAAAATTTCCAACAATATGCCTTGGCGTTTTTAAGTCTATACGACTTTAATACCATTTATATTCTCGTAAAACTTTCCAATATGCCTCAGCATTTTTAAGCCTAAACAACTTCACTTACACTCTCTTGGAGTAAGTATTTTTTAACCATATTCAATGCTTATATATTACATTTTAGTAATTACATACATACCAGATCATTTATAATGACTTGCTGTACTGCAAATACTTTTAAAATGATAAAACAAGTGTACATTTACTGGTCAACCTACTACAGCTTAATATTCTGTTAAATCAAAGCTTCTTTTATACCTTAAACTGCTAATACGAAAGAGTCCCCCCCCCCTTTCTCTTCTCTACTCTCGAGACTGACATTTTTAAAGAAACACCTAGTAGCGTTTACAGTCGAAGACTAAATTTATTACTAATGAATAAGCGTTGCACCAAATCTGACGTCCAACCACAAAAACGATATCTGTTTGGATCTTAGTAAAGTTGAAATCGGTATAGTTTCTTTAAAACCCGAGCTTGTAGTTCACACATATTTTCTATTCTGCACCAACAGCTGTTCCATACACGAATACGGAGAACCATTGATTCTTGTGTAACAGAGTGTTCTAGGAAATGAAAGAAGGTTCCTTACGGAATTACACGGAATTCTTAGATAACTTAGATAAGATGTTCTGAAAAAGATGACATAGCGGAAATTACAAACAGTGCATGAGAGCTCAAACCAACACATACTCTTTTTTTTGACAATATGACCCAGCTTAAATTTTATCTATTGTTATAATCGCGCCAATGACTTTGTTGGCATAGAATTAAAAACAAGAGGGAATCCTCAATAGCCGCGGCACTTGAAATTATTTTAGGCAGGATTAGAGTAAGTTGGTTTGGTCTGATATTTCATTGGTGGTAGTGTCCAGGGTCACTGAATTCTCCGAAACTAGTCTGGCTCACAAACACACCCTCAATGAAAGAATAGACCATTCCAAGCTTTTTCTTGTTGTTAAACAAATGTTTAAACAACTCTATTCAATTATGCAC
>NW_013666283.1:174574-180070 GCF_000517525.1 Limulus polyphemus
CGATACCTCACTACTATAAAGGCTTGGTTTGGTCTGATATATCTTTGGTGGTAGTGTTCAGTGGAATTCTCCAAAACTAGTTTGGCTCACAGACACACCTTCCCCCAAATGAAAGGATAGATCATTCCAAACTTTTACTTGTTGCTAAACAACTCTATTCAGTTAGAGTAAGTTAATGTATGAGGTCTTTTTATTAGCTTTATTTTGTGCGTCAACAATACCAAGCGTTCCAATACCCGATTCGATTTTATTACTCATCAGGATGTCTACCAGCCAACCCTCAAATTGAAATTCTTTTAGGCAGGAGTAGAGTAAATTTATTTAAAAGATCTTGGGCGTAGTCAAATAGCGCAGATAACCCACTGTGTAGCTTTGTGTTTAACAACAAACAAACAAATAATTGCTATTATGACAAAACTAAAATGTGTCTTCTTCTTGTTTCATTATCACTAAATATGTTTGAGGCCAGTAAAATAAAATATTGTAAGCTTTTCTGACTGTTTTCTGACTGATGAAAAGAATAAATGTGATAAAATATGTACAGGTAATTTTTGTAGTTAAAACTTCACACCTGTATAGCTAAGTCTATTAATTGTCGAGAATTAACTGTAAGTGAAAAAGATAGTAACTATTATTCAACAGTAACATAATTTGATTAAAGTAGGGTTAATTTTCCATTGGGTTCTCACGTATCTGGCTCGGCATGGCCAGGTGGTTAGGGCCCTTGAATCGCAATCTGAGGGTCGTGGGTTCGAATCCCCTTCCCACTAAATATGCTTACCCTTTCAGCCGTGGAGCATTATAATGTAACGGTCAATCCCACCATTCTTTGCTAAAAGAGTTGGCTGTGTGTGTGTGGTGATGACTAGCTGCCTTCCCTCTACTATTTCACTGTTAAATTAGGGACGGCTAGCGTAGATAGCCCTCGTGTTTCATTAACAATCAATCTTACATGTTATTAATGGGAATTGGAAATTTGAATTTGAACAAAACCTTAGGAACAGGTGTGCTAAAGAGACAAGCCAGAGACCCCTGTTGTTCGAATATAGCCGTATGAGTTTTGAACTACTGATCAAATAGAAGGAAGCTATCCAGAACCATCCGCCATCACAATCAGCTTTGTCCATTTTTCTCAGTTTTATAACACGGTCGCTCGGAGGTTTTTTTGCTTTTATTTTACCAGAATCAGGTCTCAAACTCCGAACCTCTATACCCGTAGCCCGACACATTAATCCATTATTTCACGCCCAATTCATTAATCGAATGAAACTATACATATCATTATATCTTAGAGTTACACGCATGACGTTTCAAGTTGCCTTTCACTTGCCACAGTAAACCCAATCAGTTATTCGATTCATCATCGTCACTGAGCTATACCGGAAAGTCTACTCCTCATCAGTTGAGATTTGTTTTCATATATGATTTGATACGATGTTAGTTAAAACGTTATGAGTCTGCACTTTCTATATATATTGTTTGATTCAGTGTCCGTCTTAATCTTCACAGTTCATAACAATTATTTAGTTGTGTCTTAGTTATATTACGTAAAACATCCACATCGTTGTAGAGATAATAAAAAAAAACGATTAAACAAAGACTCACTCATTGTCTTTATAATGGATACGATCACGACACAGATCTTTAAAATGAAAACATCCAACAGAAATATCGATCATCACACTTCCAGCCTCCGGCAAATTTATTTTCGTTTGCCAGGATTTATTTACAGTCACTTCTTTACTCATACTTTTTTTTTCTTTTGGCACTTGGTTCCTTTCAGGGAAATATTTTTCTTACTGTTGACCAGCGCTTCTTTATTTTTCATGGTCGTTGAAAATTCTGGGAAAAAAAAACATAGAGACGCTAAAACATTTAGAAACTTTCAGAAGCGTTCATTGAAGCCTTAATGATTTCATATATTTTTGTAATAAACATTTAATTATCCACTGTCGCGTTATGAAAAATATTGATGAACGAAAAAGCAAAGTTTAATGTAATTATGTTCTGCTTAATACCAACTGTAGAACATCCATTAGAAGGAAAAGGGATGACTTTATTCTGGGGGTTAACGTGTCGGGCTGCGTACCGGGGCTTTTGGGATTCTTGACAGAATGTCACTGAACATGCTTCGTACTTTCAGTTGTGAACACGCATTATAAAAGTGATAGTCAGTCTTGTTATCCTATATTAATTCACGTTGTGTTTGTGAATTTGTTTATTCGTGAACTCCTTAAACAGTTTTGGAACTAACAGAACCAAAATGTCACCCAAAAATGACGGGGATCTAAAATAAGATTTCCATAATTGCTGAACTCGAATCTAGCATCGTGTTTTGTGTTCTGGCTCCCTCAGGATTCGGAACGACATGCTTGAAACTGTGTACATAGCCCCTCACACAAGCTAGCGGGACCAAACGTGGCTCAAGTGTTTAGATACCACGAGCAGATGTCATAGATATTCTTTTTTTCAGGTATGGACCTCCTTGGTGTAGTTATGGAAGTAACTGGAGATAATGGTGGAGCTTGATCTGTACGTTCGGGCTTCTGTAAGTCGCGAGGGAACCTTTGAACCCCGTAGCGGAGCATGGGTATGTTATGTTAGTTCAGTGAAAGACTAGATGGAAGACAGCTAGTCAACACCACACACCGCCAACACTTGGACTACTCTTTTCTCAACGAATAGTGAAATTAACCGTAACTTTATAACGCCCCTATGGCTGAAGCAACGAACATGTTTGGTGAAGGGGGATATGAACTCGCGATCCGCAGGTTGCGAGTCAAGCGTTCTAACTATCAGACCATGACAGACAAATTACATGTTGCTGAGGTACAAGAAGGGTTTACAACTGGCTTTTCACAAGTAATAGACTTTTCACTACTAGTAGACAAGCATTGTTATACGACTGTAAAAGAAATGTCAATGTGTTTGAATAAATTTAGCTTGAATGTACTTTTCAGTTCCTTTAACCTTGAAATAAATAAGTTTACTTATATTTTATTCTCACCTGACTAAGACTCGTGTAATTATGGGAAGACAGTAACAATTCAAGCAGATAAGATGATCAACTATAATTAGAAACTAAATCTGGAAATGTCTGAACAGATGAGAAACGGTTGGAAAAAAGGAAAAACATAGACTATTAAATATGAAATTAGGAATTTTAAAGAATATCGAAATATAGAATACAAAAATTTGCAAATGTCTTTCATAAATCAAGGAAGAAAGAGGAAAAGAACAGCACAGTTAGTAACACACACGTAAATATAATGATAAATTGAGTGAATTATAAAACTTTGCCAATTAAACAAATAAATAAAATAAACTCAACGTTACCTGAATGAATAATGTATCATTTACGGCCTACACGGATTCAAAAAATTATGATCTATATTCAAAACATTTACGCTTCTTTTTAAACGGATTTCGATCTAAGTCTTCTTTTAGTTCTAATTAACTACTGTTAACTTGTTATTCTTACTTACCCTTTGTAAAACTTTCATTATTCAGTCGTACGATGTGACTCAGTGATTGCTTTCATTTTTTACCTAAACATACTTAGTATTCACCTCATTAACCTCTTTTTAAATAGAATTTTGTCTAGGCACAATAACTGAAGTGGCTCAAAATATCATTTATTTTATAGCTATAAACTGTAAGAGCGTAGAAACTCTAATTAATCAGTAGTTTAAAGCGCAGTTCAGCTTATCTGGACATTTTTTAAGTGAAGAGGCGCTGGAAACTCAGCAAATTTAGTCTAGAAAGAACTGAAAAGAACGTGCAAGTGTGCATTATTTTAACCAGTCAATGATAGTATTTCATTAAAAGCATGTATTTTAACCAATAAGTGACGGTATTTCGTTAAAAACACCTGCTCTTCACAATCAATTATGCAGACCATTGTTGCTTCAGGCCTCTCGAAGTCATTATTTTAAGTTGGTTTCTAAATAAATAAAGATAAAAAGAACAGAATTTTGATCAGAAGATAATTAACGAAACTGCGTGCATGAGAGATGTTTTAGAATTTTCAGAATATATCGTCTGCGTGTCTAGGTCATTCCTAAAGGTACGGCAACAGTATTGTACACAAAAGTAATTGACGATTTGCCGCTTTTTTTTTGCACAAGATAATTTGAAGAAAACGAGTACCGAATTACTGCAACGACGAAGTTAGTAGTTTTTCTCAGCAGTATGAAGCGAAAAAAAAATCATTTCATAATGACATTCGTGAACGGTCTTTACTGGAAATCTTTATTTTTGTCTTTATCTAGTTTTTCAGTTTATAGTGGAGATAGAAAAGAATATATAAGGGCACAAGTTTTCTTTAATAATTGTTTTTAAGTAAAATAAAGAAGAACATTAGTTGTTAGATGTTGGAAAACGCACCATTCAACGTAATCGTTTCGAAAAATAATTTCAATTAAAGCAATTTAAAAGATATATATATAAAACCCGACAATCTTTTTAAATAGTAACTTTTCAAACTACTCATTTGTAAGGTGTTAATCCTTCATTTCGGGTTGGGTTACCGCATTGTTTCAAGAATTTTCTATTAGTGTGCTTCGAATCGAGCATTGTAGTGTGTTAATTCTTCGTTTCGGGTTGAGTTACCGCATTGTTTCAAGAATTTTCTATTAGTGTGCTTCGAATCGAGCATTGTAGGGTGTTAATCCTTCGTTTCCGGTTGGGTTACCGCATTGTTTCAAGAATTTTCTATTAGTGTGCTTCGAATCGAGCATTGTAGTGTGTTAATTCTTCGTTTCGGGTTGAGATACCGCATTGTTTCAAGAATTTTCTATTAGCGTGCTTCGAATCGAGCATTGTAGTGTGTTAATTCTTCGTTTCGGGTTGAGTTACCGCATTGTTTCAAGAATTTTCTATTAGTGTGCTTCGAATCGAGCATTGTAGGGTTTTAATCCTTTGTTTCGGGTTGAGATACCGCATTGTTTCAAGAATTTTCTATTAGCGTGCTTCGAATCGAGCATTGTAGGGTGTTAATCCTTCGTTTCGGGTTGGGTTACTGCATTGTTTCAATAATTTTCTATTAGCGTGCTTCGAATCGACCATTGTAGGGTGTTAATCCTTTCGAATCGAGCATTTGTGTAGTTTACTGAAACAGATCAAAACTATAATTGATATATTTGATTAATCTTTCCCAACGTCTCTAAATAGAGGTGCATAAAAAAATAACTCGTACATTAACTTTTTAGATTAGAATGCAAAGCTAAAAAGTTCCACATTGATTTTCAAATAATTGACAAATTTGACGGTTGTAATTAATAGTATGTTTAACAAAGCAACTCAACTGTATGGTTTACAAACAAAAAAAACACTAACAATGTAGAAAGCTTGCTTAGAATGAACGAAGTCTCTAAAAAAATGAGCTGAGCGTGACCTGGTAATTAGAGTCCTCGGACTTTAAAGATGGCGGTTCATGGTTCGAGGTTACCCCCAAAAACGCGCTCGGTACTTTAAGGCTGTAGGTGAGCTAGAAGA
>NW_013666283.1:180909-185551 GCF_000517525.1 Limulus polyphemus
TGTAGGTAACACGATATTTAATGGACTTTCTACAGTGTACCATACTGACTGTGGGGAAACGTAATGTTTTCAAAGAGTTTCTACTGTGTACCATACTGACTTTAGGGAATGTGATATTATCACAGGGCTTCTACGATGTGCCATACTGACTGTGGGGAACGTAATGTTTTCAAAGGGTTTCTACTGTGTACCATACTGACTTTAGGGAATGTGATATTATCACAGGGCTTCTACGATGTGCCATACGGACTGTGGGGAACGTAATGTTTTCAAAGGGTTTCTACTGTGTACCATACTGACTGTGGGGAACGTAATGTTTTCAAAGGGTTTCTACTGTGTATCATACTGACTTTAGGGAATGTGATATTATCACAGGGCTTCTACGATGTGCCACATACTGACTGTGGCGAACGTAATGTTTTCAAAGGGTTTCTATTGTGTATCATACTGACTGTGGGGAACGTAATGTTTTCAAAGGGTTTCTACTGTGTACCATATTGACTTTAGGGAATGTGATATTATCACAGGGCTTCTACGATGTGCCATACTGACTGTGAGGAACGTAATGTTTTCAAAGGGTTTCTACTGTGTATCATGCTGACTGTTGGGAAGGTGATATCTTCACAGATTTTCAACAGTGTACTATACTGACTGTTAGCAAAGCCTTCCGATCAAAACACTGACCAGCAGGGTTGTTTATTGGAACCAATCAGCTCACGACATAAAACCTTTGTGGAACCAAATATGGCACAAACATGTTAGCATAGTCCAGATTTAGTTTCTATCGAAATGTTATATTACTAAATACACGTCTGAAAATCAGAAATGGACGATTATGCAGCTCTGCAAAATCATTATTATAGGCGTAGTTTTTTATGAAAACATTTAGTACGCCTGTGTTATTTGTCTAAAATGCAAAATCCAGATAAATCTTATGTTAAGATCATTTTGTATTACGTGTCAATAACATATTCAAAGATAACCACATTACTATATTTCGTTTTGCTTGTCAATAACACGTTCAACGTTAACCAAAAAGCACGTATGCTTCGATTAATTAACAATAGAAACGTGCTTTATCACGTTTCGCCAACAAATTTTTGTGACGGGTTTACTCGAGAATGGCAAAGTGAAAAAAAAAATTAAAACCCGGATTTAAGAGAACCGCGACACGATATTTCCTCCAGCTGTATATTTTGCTTCGTGATGGTGTGTGAGAGATAACGTCAACAATTTGATTTCATGCCTTCTAGGTATTGGTTTCTTTTTCACGATTGAGTTAGATCATCAATTTCTGAAGTTAAGCAAAGTTTGCACGTGATCGTGCTTTTGTCAAATAGGTGTTTTTCTTCTTCTATTAATTTTACGTTATTTCGTTTGTTTTTCTCATTTTTTATCGGGTGTCGTTCACTAGAATCTTAAATCAGTAAATGCACCCAGAATATCCTTCACATGGTTATATAGTTTCATGTAAATATTTTACGCGTCAAGGTTGCTCATATTAATAGCTAGTAGCTCATCTCATTGGAGCTGATATATAAGACTAACTATTGTACAGAACTGAAGATAACTGATAAACAATCCAAAACTTATGTTCCCAGAGTCAAATATACTGACAAACGAGTCAAAAATTTCACCTAACTCATAAATCAAACGATAAACAGACGTGACAAACTTTATAATTTAACCAGAATACCGTATACAAAATTATACTGATAAAATCCTCTCGAAGTAATTGAGTTTATCTGAAATGTTCGTGCAAATCCACAAAAGGGTTATCTCAGGCTAGCGAGAAAGCAGCTAGTCAATAGCCAACTCTTGGTTACTCTTGTCTGATAGAGCCCCCCCCCCCCAGTGGCACAATGGTATGTCTGCGGACTTACAACGCTAGAAACCGGTTTTCGATACCCGTGGTCTGATAGAATAAATAGAGTTCACCCTCGCTCTCATAACGTACAGAGCGCTATTTTCCGGCAGCGGGACGCGAACCATGGGCCCTCAGATTTAGAGTCCGAGTACGAAAACCATTAGGGACACGATGGCCTAGAAAATTTTGATTGTGTGCAGCTCGACATCAGAAACCAATAACAAAGTTATTTAATCCCTGAGTTTACCGGTTTCTTAGTCTATTTATGTTTTCACGCCTCCGGTTGTAGACGCTGAAGTGGTAAAGAGGACAATATTAAGACCTTCTAATCTGCATCCTTACAACCACTTTCTTTCTGTGAAGAGAAGTTGTTAGCTGTCAAGAAAACGGGTCCTGTTGTACTAAATCCGGATTTGCTGGAAATACGTAACTAAGTAGTCTTGACAACCTTAATATGGTAATATTTTTAGATCGTGGAAACCGTAATCCTCGGGTTTTGTAAGCACGTAAAATACAAGCAATATCTGCCTGGGGAGGGGGTGAAAATAGAAGTGAAGTAAGCCTTAGCCACGGTTAGAAGAGAGAAATTTAAAAGCGGGAAATCCATAATAATCTTTTCAAAATGTAAGAGATGTTGAAAGCTGTTTGATCAGTGAAACAGAAAACCCATTGAAACTCGCGTCAATTGGTCATATAACAACAGGAACTTTAGATGTGCTGGAGGTATAAGCTTAGATAAGTCCAAAAGATGTTATGTTTTTCCGTTTTAATTTGTTATAACAGAACAATGCTAGGCAAGAAATATAACAAAACTATTTTCCCAATTCATTTAATTTGAGCCAGGTGGTTAGAGGACGCTCGACTCGCAATCTGCTGTTCGCGGGTTCGAATCCCCATCACACCAAACATGCTCGCCCTTTCAGTCGTGGGGGCATTATAATGTGATGGTCAATCCCACTATTCGTTGGTAAAAGAGTAGCCCAAGAGTTGGCGGTGAGGGGTGATGACTAGCTGCCTTCCCTCTAGTCTTAAACTGCTAAATTAGAGACAGCTAGCGCAGATAGTCCTCGTGTAGCCTTTCACGAAATCCATAACAAAAAACAAACTGTCCCCCAAAAGAAAGCCGGTTAAAACACCCATTCATGGTACCTGAGCACGAATGTCATGTTTGGTCCTAATAATCTGTGAGTTGAAACCACTTTGAAACATGGCACCCATGGAATCCCGAAAGGGTCCATAAACACAAAATCAAACTTGGAATGGCCTGGTGATTAGGGTGCTCGACTCACGATCTATGGGTCGTGGGTTCGAATCCTGTCCCCGAATATGCATGTCCTTTCAGCTGTTGGGACGATATAATGTAAAGGTTAATCACACTTTTCGTTGGTAAAGAGTGGTCCAAGAGTTGGCTGGGGGGGGGGGGAATGTTGACTAGCTCATTCCTTCTAGTCTGTCACTTCTAAGTTTGGGACGATTAACCCACATAGCCCTCGAGTAGATTTGAGCGAAATGCAACAAATAAGCAAACACAAAATCCAATGCCAAATTCGAATTCAGTGACTCTGAAAACTTACTCATTGACCCTCATCATGCCTGGATGACCTTACGGGTGCAGTTTAACCCCCCTTGGTAGAGGAATATACCATATAAATAAGGACACCTCCGGGCCACCCAATGTCCGCATGCCAAGTTTGGTCCTACTAGCTCCAAAAATTTGGGAGAGAGGAGTTCGCGGTCAATCGAACACACAACGTGAATTGAATATAGGATACAGCTTTTATTTTAGAGCGTTTAAGAAAAATAGCCAAACACATGTGTGTTACGTTTATATAACTCAAAACAAGTAACACAGGAATAAACTTAATGATTAAATACGTATCTGCAATTAATATTGTATTTTATTGAAATGTTTCCTCTAATACACCTAAAAGATATTCAATAACCAACCACAAAACAAAATGTTTTTTTTTTCATTCCGCCCTCTAATGGCAATAGGAGAAAGAAGAGGGAATACCCAATAGCCGTGGCACTTGAAATTCTTTTAGGCAGGATTAGAGTAAATTAATCTATGAGAACTTTGTTTCCCTTTTTATTAGATATATTTTTGTGCGCCAGCAATACCATGCGTGGGGCACGCGTATACCCGATTTGATTTTATTACTCATCAGAATCTCTTCCAGCCTACCCTCAAATTGAAATTTATTTAGGCAGGATTAGAATAAATTAATCTATGAGACCTTGAGCGTGGTCAAGTATATCAATCGAAAGGCTTTGACCTTCTGAGTCGAAAATTGTAATTAGATCTCAATAAAGGAGCTATGAGCTAAAAGTTTGTTCTTAAAAAAAAAAACTCAGAGCTCATACGCGGCTAAAAGTACGTAATAAGCACTCACTTTTGGTTAATACATTCCATTACTTTAAATCCGAAGTTCGATTCCCCGTGGTGGACATAGCAGATGGCCCAATGTGGCTGGATTTGTTCTAAACAAACAAACAAAACCCTTGGTTAAAAAATTATACTTTGACCAAATGCATTTTTCTCTACCAACAACTCACCAAATAAATGTTTAGTAAACAGCCTTATTTTTAGCTGCTGCATAGCGGCTGATAGAATAGCTCTGAGTTACAAACTTTTAGCTCATAGCCCCATTTCTTGACCGATTTGAGATCTAATTACAGCCGCGGTTATTGTGTATGCCCTCTTGTTCAGTGTTAAATTGTATATGAAAATTCAAGTAAACACCTTTAAAGATCTCTTGATTTATAGTAGTTATT
>NW_013666283.1:185931-198907 GCF_000517525.1 Limulus polyphemus
GGTTATTGTGTATGCCCTCTTGTTCAGTGTTAAATTGTATATGAAAATTCAAGTAAACACCTTTAAAGATCTCTTGATTTATAGTAGTTATTGATAAAACGACTGGACTCGATGTATGTTCCGTTTTGAAAGCTATTCGACTTGTTAAAAACGACAAATACTATGATTAAAAACAATATCTAAACGTTATGACAAATTGGTAACGAGCCTTTTTAGCCGAGGCATAGCGGCTGATAGAATGGCTCTGAGGTTGTTTTTATTTGTTTGTTTGTTTTTCAAGTACAAACTTTTAGCTCATAGCTCCATCTCTTGGCCGATTTGAGATCCAATGACAGCCGTGGCTATTGAGGATATTCTCTTATTCTGGCTTAGAATGAATGCCCAAAAACTTATAGCGCTTACCACTCCATTTCTTTTGATTTGTTGAAAAAAATTTACTACAGGGATTAACATAACTGTTATTAGCAACTGGTTTAAATTACTCGTAAAATATAATTAGAAATAATAACATCAAAGAAGTGGATATTTCAGATCCAAATATATGTACATTGATGTATTTTCTGTGAGACTATTTTTAGATAAAATATATACTAAATATTAATTTTTGTGAAATATTTCAGGTGAAAGCAACACGATTAAATCATTTAAATAGCTTATTCATAAGAACGGAGTCCCATCTCATTCGTGTATGATAATTTCGTCAGACAAAAAGCTGAGTTAAATTCTGACTTAAACCTTATCAAGCACATCGATAAGATTATGAAATTCTTTTCAACTGTACTCTTGAACGGCTGTAAGTTTACGGACTTATAGTGCTAAAATTTGGGGTTCGATTCTCCGCGATGGACACAGCAGCTAGTCCAATGCGGCTTTGCTCCAAAACCAAGAAACAAACAAACTGTGCCTCTTTTTACCGAGAGTCCGCATCAAATACGCAAAACAAGAAATTCTCCAACAAGGTAAACATTGCTGCCTGCTTGGAACAGAGCTCAAAATTGAAAAACAAGATGACAATAAATGACAAACATGACATTTGAAAGAAGCCAATAAAAAACCTAAGGGACGATATACTTTAGTGTACATTTCTAAGCCTGAAAGTACATTCAATCTATATCTCTAATTTAGTCCCCCTGTAGGACAATAGTAGGTTTATGGACTTGCAAAGCTAAAATACGGGGTTCAATTCCTCGCGGTGGACATAGCAGATGGCCCATTATGGATTTGCTTTAAAAGAAACAAACAAACAACCGTTTAATTAATTTCAATTACGTTCACAGTTGTAATCGTTATGTTCCCTTTCCATTGTGTTTGAAATCGTCTGATAAGTTAGTCCTAAGAATCCTATTCTTTACAAACCATCGTTCACTGGATACCCTGCACAAAGTATTTACTTGAATCTTTTATTTCATTTGTCCAATCTCTTTTCTTACTCGCCTTATTGCCAACGAAAGCTTTTCTAACACCTTTATTTTTCAAGTTGCTTCTAATCTTATCAGGTTTTTCCAACCAAATTCCTCAGCACGACTATCATTAGCTAGTTGGGTTTAATGGCATAAGCAGCGCCACCTGTTTAATGGAATGGTATTCCAATAGCCGACAGAATCCACTCAAGCCAAAGATTCTTTTGCTAAAGTGCTATTTAAATCTGTTCACCAGCCGTGGAAACTCCAAGGGTTTTCCCTTTCGCGTTAGAAATCCAGAACGAGTGAAATTTTGCAGCCGTGAAATAGAAAAGCACTTTTAAAAGAACCGTAATTTATTTAGTTGTGTGTTATCCTTTCTCTCATTTTAAGTCATTTTTTCTCTTTCTTATTCAATTTATACTGTTTTGTTGAAAGTAGGTATTTTTCAATCAATGTATCGACTTGGTTCCGTGATAGACTATATCTACAGTGTAACGATTCTTGACCTATGTACATGCTAAAGCTAAATGATTGTAAAACATCCGGAAGAAGACCGTTCCTCGTCTTCAATTTGCGTGTTATAAACACAGCGTAACACAAGATACGTTAATCTAACTAATTAAATCCTGCATTACTGTATTTTTTTAAACATGTTATAACCTCCTAATTTACATTACATGTAACATTCATGCATACCTGGGATTACTATCACCTGCATGGAACATTCATGAATACATGGGATAACTGTCATCATTTAAAAGAAGAACACTATTTTATTTCGATTTTATCTTTTTGACCTTTAGTGTGTTCGTTACTTGGCCTCTTATTATAGTTTAAACATTTATTTTTCATTTGTCAACCTCTACTCACCTACTGTCGTTTTTACTAATAAGATATAGTACAACCAACGTTCCATCTCTATAGATGATACAAGGTAAAATATAGTACAACCAACGTTCCATCTCTATAGATGATACAAGGTAAAATATAGTATAACCAACGTTCCATCTCTATAGATGATACAAGGTAAAATATAGTATAACCAACGTTCCATCACTACAGATGATACAAGGTAAAATATAGTATAACTAACGTTCCATCACTACAGATGATACAAGGTAAAATATAGTATAACCAACGTTCCATCACTACAGATGATACAAGGTAAAATATAGTATAACCAACGTTCCATCACTACAGATGATACAAGGTAAAATATAGTATAACCAACGTTCCATCACTACAGATGATACAAGGTTAAATAGGGTATAACCAACGTTCCATCACTACAGATGATACATGGTTAAATAGGGTATAACCAACGTTCCATCACTACAGATGATACAAGGTAAAATATAGTATAACCAACGTTCCATCACTACAGATGATACAAGGTAAAATATAGTATAACCAACGTTCCATCACTACAGATGATACAAGGTAAAATATAGTATGATCAGATCAGACTTTATTCCCTAAACCAACCTTTACTCACCAAAGACAATCTATGTTACAGAATCCCGAGAAAATATAGTTACATTAGTATAGTAGAAAACATGTTATTGTTAACGTTTTGTTATTTACAGCGAGTTGAACGAGACGCACGTAAACAAATCTGTCATGTTTTCTGTTGTTTTTTATTTTAGCTTGTGACACAGTAGCTTCTTGTAGCCATCCACACCCCACTAAAGTTATCTACCTCCTAGCTTGTGACACAATAGCTTCTTGTAGCCATTCACACTCCCACTAAAGTTACTTACCTCCTAGCTTGTGAAACAGCAGCTTCTTGTAGCCATCAACACCACACTAAAGTTATCTACCTCCTAGCTTGTGACACAGTAGCTTCTTGTAGCCATCAACACTCCCACTAAAGTTACTTACCTCCTAGCTTGTGAAACAATAGCTTCTTGTAGCCATCAACACCACACTAAAGTTATCTACCTCCTAGCTTGTGACACAGTAGCTTCTTGTAGCCATCCACGCCCCACTAAGATTACTTACCTCCTAGCTTGTGACACAGTAGATTCCTGTAGCCATCAACACTGCACTAAAGTTATCTACCTCCTAGCTTGTGACACAGAAGCTTCTTGTAGCCATCAACACTTCAGTTACTTGCGTCCTAATTTGTACCACAGAATTATAATTGCCATAAGACATTAGTATAGGCCTGTTACATTTCTAAACACTGCGTATGATTATGTTGTCCCCCAATGATTTTCAAGAATTAGAAGAGTATATAACAGTAGTATTCCAACCACTCTATATTTGTCGTATTCATTGCCGACGATGCGTTTCACTCAGTGTAGAGCTCTCCAGTCCGGCTGGGATACAACAAACAGAGCTTTGGTCGTAATACTATTTATATAAGTATATTTAATGCAAATATAAATGTAATCATTCTTCGTCAGCTTGTAAGAGGCGTACAAAACATAACATATGTTCTTGTACCATAGAAGCTTCCTACAGCTAGTAAGTATATTTTAACACAACTGTGTGACACTTTTCACGAAAAGGCTACAACACAGTGGTATGTATATACATATACTCATTTTTAAACACCACATTCCTTATCTAGATCCCCTGGGATTTTCAAAAATTGGAAGAGTGTATAATGATAGCATTCCCACCACGCTATATTTGTCATATCCTTTACCAAAGAAAACTGTGGTCTCATATTTTCACATGATGATCTTAAGTCATGGATGCTCAATAGGTTTCAAATTAAAACTAGTTGAAGAAGATAAAAAGTTCCAGGATCTTTGGTTTTATCTTAAGATGACTCAAAGCTTCTTTTAAGAATTATCTTGGAAATCAACAACTAATAATTTCTAAGTGTGTTTGTAACAAACGCACTGAATTTGCTTTCCGCTTTATCTTTAACTTAGTCTTAATTAAAAACGATCCAAATAGAGTTCTGTTATCTCGAGTTGTCTGGTGGTTAAGGCGATCGACTCGCAATCTGCCGAACGTGGATCCGAATATCCTAACTGAACATTCTCGCCCTTTTAGCCGCGCGAGCGTAACAACGTGGTGGTCAATTCAACTTTTTTATTGGTAAAGAGTAACCAAAGAGTTATCGGTGGATGGTGTTGAATAGCTGTCTTTCCTCTGATCAGTCGCTTCAAAATTAGAGATGGTTAGTGCAGATAGCCCTCAACAAAACTAACAAACAATCTCAAGCTGTTGAATACTTTACTCAGCGCATGCCCAAGAGGAGGATGCTAAGTTTATTTCCAAACAGAACTTTATGTAAACTCATTAATTTCCTGCCTTGCATAGCCAGGTGGTTAGGGAGCTCAACTCGCAATCTGCGGGTCGCGGGTTCGAATCCCTGTCCCACCAAACATGCTCGCCCTTTCTGCCGAGGGGGCGTTATAATGTGACGGTCAGTCCCACTAATATTTGTTAAAAGAGTAGCCCAAGAGTTGATGATGGGTAGCTGCCTTCCCTCTAATCTTACACTGCTAAATTAGGGACGGCTGGTGCAGATAGCTCTCTTGTAGCTTTGCGCGAAATTCAAAACAAACAAACAAACATTAATTTCCCTTATTGAACCCACTGTATGTTTCATCAGTAGCTAAACCTTGATAACAATAACAAGTATCTGTCATAAGGCTTAGAAAGTCTTTAAACAACCTTTGGAAGCACTGATAGGTTATCATTACACCAATCAGTGTTACAAAACGTTGCTTGGCTAAGTATTTCTTTTAACTAAAAGTAAATAACATAATTATTTTGTAGACAGAATCGGTTTCCTCTGTAATTAATGAGACACATATGCGCATGCAGATCACATTTTTCTGTTCCACAAGTACTGCTACGCAAATACGCCCAACGTAACTGATTTTTTTAAGCAGGAGCAGAAATATTTGTATATATCTATAATATTTAACTTAGTTTAATATTAACCATGTTGCTAAATAATAAAGTATAGTTTTTGATGAAAAGAATACTCGGTAACACATTTATCTACTTAACTAGTTACCTATCTCGTGTTGGAACCACAAGGAATTCCTAAAAATAAAAATGAGATTTAGTTATATCCATAAAGTAAAGAAATGATTTAACACTGCGGAAAACGCCAACCGATTTTCCCTAAAGTAACATCTGTTCTTTCCCATTTCCCTCCTTATGGTAACACAATCTTTAATTGGAAATATGTTGTTGTTGCAGTTTTTCTTTCTTCTGCTTATACCATTCATGAAAGTTCTTTCTCCTCGTTTTTCTTCTTCCTGCAAACTTATTTGTTGCTTAGATAGGATTTTTATCCTTCCTACATACCTTTAATGTAGAGGTAAATTAATGTTCTCTTTCTTATTTTTAAATCTACTCTAACATCTTTAAAAGGTCTATAGGAATGAGTGGTTTCGACGAGTTTCAGCACGTTCAAGTCTGCACGCGAACCTTCATTAATATTTTGGCTTCTGTTTTACTGTAATTTGTTTTCCCGTTCTACATCATAAGGTTTCCTTCTTACCAAGACTGTTACATAATAAAAAAGAACGCAGTGCATAGAGATATGAAAACCATTAATATATGTAATGGTTATATGTATCCGATGTTTAAATATTGACTGTAAGAAAGAGTAAATGCTTTATTAACCTTTGATAAACGAGTAAGATTCTTTGACTGAAATAAATTACCAGAGCGGTGAATTCGATGTAAGGGACCCTCCACTTCACTTATTTCTTAATATAGTTAATTTTTGATTTATTTCCTAAGCTAACTCTTTGCACCGAAATATGCAATGCTCAAATTAAAGTTTAGTAAATTTTTTTATCACGTAAGCCAAGAACTCAAAGGTTTCTTGATCAAATTTGAACAGTAATTATTAAAACTAAAGTTCAACAACAATTCCAATGTTAAACATAATAATCTAAGAAATAATATCTGAATTTTGTTTGCATTCTGTTAAGCACAAAGCTACACAAGGGCTATCTGAGCTGTGCCCATCACGGGTATCGAAACCGGATGTTTATTGTTATAAACCATCAGACTTACCACTGAGTCATTAGGGGGTCTAATATCTGTATAAACAAATACATAACACTATGGCCAGATGCTTATACAGAAATTATAGTAGAATAAATCATTATTAATTTAATTTATTTTTGCATTCAACATATTTTTCTTTATAATCATTTTATTTTTGTTTATTCATTAATGAACCAGTCATATGAAATTATATACAAATGTTTGTTTGTTGTTGTTGTTTTTTCATGTCCATGACAAAATGTAGCAAAGAAAATATTTTTCTGGTACCTTAATAATTAAGCCTGGTAAAACTTAAAGAGTTTCAAATAACTGTAATTAAACCTGTTGGTTTTAATGTTAGAGTCACTGAAAGTAACCAAACATTAAAAGAATTAGGGTATTTTTTTACAGAACGGGTTTCTACGCCTCAGTCTAACACTACACTTGGGATTCAAATGAAATAACTCTGCAAGCAAACATACATTTCTTCAAATCATTAGACTGCCCCATTTCTTCTATTTGCAGAGCTCTCCCACAGGTCTGCGTAGCCGTGAAGATCAAAGTATTCCACAGAATAATTGTACTTAGCGGAACCGATCGAAACACAAGCTTGGTAATACTATCCTTTCACTTTCAGATAAAAAAAAATAACATCGCATGTGATTATCCCAAGGTATCTCATTCTAAGAAACGTTATATATTAGGAGAAATTCCAATACATTGTAAACATCGTGAGAAGCTTCTGTTATTCACTTATGGCGTTTAAAATCAACTTCTAGAAGGCCCCTTTCAGGTCACTCTTATCAACTAGTTAGGCGTCACTTTGTATGCTTAATACACATTTTTGGTCTCCTTATCTAAGAAAGGAAATAATTCAAAGGATGATTGCGGGATGGATGGTTACCTTAAGAGAAAATCTAAGATCACATAACTTATGTTCTTATAGGGAAAGAAAGATAAGGGGTTATCTTATTGAATTTTACAAGAAGAATAAGAGGTTATCATATTGAAGTTTACGAGAAGGATAAGAGGTTATATTATTGAAGTTTACAAGAAGGATAAGAGGTTATCTTATTGAAGCTTACAAGAAGGATAAGAGGTTATCTTATTGAAGCTTACATTCTTAATTTCTTAAATTCTTATTGTAGCCATTCAATCTCCAGACTAGCGTTGTTTTTGTTTGTACTCCTGTTGTAGCGATTCAAGCTCCAGACTAGTGTGGTCTTCAACTTGAGCTCTTGTTATAGTCCTTCAAGCTCCAAACTAGTGTTGTCTTTAACTTGAACTCTTGTTATAATTAGTTAAATCCCAGACTAGTGCTGTCTTTAACTTAAACTCTTGTTATAGTCATTCAAACTCCGGACTAGTGTTGTCTTTAATTTGATCTCTTGTTATAGTCATTCGAACTTCAGACTATCATTGTCTTTAACTTGAACTCTTGTTATAATCATTTAAATCCCAGACTAGTGTTGTCTTCAACTTAAACTCTTGTTATAGTCATTCAAACTCCGGACTAGTGTTGTCTTTAACTTGAACTCTTCTTATAGTCATTCAAACTCCAGACTAGTGTTGTTTTTAACTCGAACTCCTGCTGTAGCCATTTAAACACCAGAATACTGTTCCACACAATATTTTTCACAGAGTATAACTTTTCTGTATTTTCCAATGTATAAACAAGGTGGTTTTGCTTTCCAGTTCCGTTAGTATCTTCTGTAATGAAGTTCGCGCCACCATTGTAAAAACATATGCAAAAAAACTTAATCATTTTTTGGGGTATGATCTGTATAGTGTCTTATATCTGTGGTAGAAAATTAAGACCGGTATTTTTCCAGATAATTTCATGCAAAAGAAAAATATCAATAGTGAATTTTATTTAATCCTCCAAACTTCAATTAAACATTTATTTTAAGCAAATTGTATTAGTCGAGACAAACTCAAAATAAAGTATTTATGAGTGTGGAATAACTTTATTTTTTATTTAGTAGTAACATAGGTTTTTATCTTTGATTGTGTTAGAGCAAAACTATATTGGGCTATCTGTTGTGTCCACCGCGGGGAATCTAACTCCAAATTTTAGCGTTGTAACTCCGTAGACTTACGCTGTCCCACAGGAAGACAGGGTTAGTAACAAATACCAAAAATTTCACCGTTGGATATGATTTATGTGTCAATAAAGTGCTCCAATTTTTAAAGCTCTTCGAATGTTCAAAGGACATTTCACTTCTCGACCGTATTACGCTGAAAGGAATTTGACATTAAATGCAAACGTTTTGTAAACATATATCATCCGTTATAGAGACAAATGATCTAAAATAAAATATATATATATACGACGAATTCACCGTAGGACCTGTTAGGGAAAATTGTTAACTTTGTGTCATAATTCAATTTTATATCTGTTTCTTGATGGAAACGGGATGACGTTTTCTAGAAATCTATGCCTGCTTTTTACTTGTAGTATTCTTATTTGTTTGTTTCATCTTAGAACGTGTCTACTACTGTATGTTTTTAGCCTTTCTGTCTGTCTGTCTGTTGGGCATGCACTAGTACTAGAACTTTCATGAGCTCCGGTGTTTGAAATGTTTCTCTTCTGACAGTCTGTTGGTCATTCTCCAAACAGCACCATTCACTCTGACAATCCTTCTAACCATTGTTGAAGCGCTAAAGCTATCCATAACAGCCAGTTTTACTCAGTCCTCCAAGTATTATAACTATCTTCACATGACACCACTAGTTACGACTCTGTTCACCTTGTTTTCAAACAGTATCACTAAGAATTATTGCCTATCTGTCCAATGTTCAAAAACAACCACATTTTTTATTGTCTGGCTGCTTATTTAACAATAAAGAAAGATCGGAAAAGATGCAAGGAAAAGAAGATAGAGTATGCTTTAACGTTAATCTTGTTTCCGTAAATTAATGTTACTGGGAGAACAGTGCCCTCTAGTAATATTTCTTTTTTTATACTCCTTCCGAGCGTCTTTAGATAGTTTTGAGTTTGAAAGTATCACTCAGAACACTGAAATGAAATGTTATTTTGTATTATATATATGCCAGTAAATCTTTCAATGTAAAGTATATTTTTATGAAATAGTTTTCCATATATCATTACAATTTCATTGAACGCATTCATTAACATTTTCAATTTATAATATATTAACTAATCACTGAGAAACCATAATAAAAGAATCGTTCAAATAATTGTTTCTAGTAGTTAAATAACGGTAAAACCAGTTGTTAACACGATTGTTTTTTAATAATTAATTACTGTTATAAACCCATTGTAAAACGATCGTTTCCATAGTTAAATTTATTTGTTTGTTTCTAATTAAGCACACAGCTATACAATGGGCTATCTGTGCTTTGCCCACCACGGGTATCGAAACCCGGATTCTAGCGTTGTAGGTCCGCAGACAACAGTTAAATAATGGTACAGAACCATTGAAAAATTATTGCTTTCCTTTAGTTAAATGATGTATAAGCTCAAATTTAAAACAATTGTTTCTCGTAATTAAATAATTCTATCAACTTAGTTGTTAAAGTGATTTTTTTTTCATAGTTAAATAATAAGATAAACCTATTATGAAACAGATTGCTTCCTTCAGGTAAGTAAAGGTATAAGCCCATTAAAAATCAGTTTAAAGTGAAATTCACACAAATAATAGTACCAGCTGCACCCCTGGTGAGTTGTAACGTCAAAAATAAGGTGTGGGGAGAGCACAGATAGCCCATTGTCCAGAGTTAAAATGTTTATTTGTTTGTAGTTATGCACAAAGCTACACAATGGGTTATCTGTGCTCTGCCCACCACGGTTATCGAAACCCGGTTTCAAGCGTTGTAAGGGGGGGAGCGTTAAAAAGATTATTGTCTGATTGCTTGTGTAACAATAAAGAAAGGTTGAAAAAGATAAAATTGAGTATGTTTTAACGTCAATCTCGTTCACGTACCTGATGATGACAAAACATTTTACATTTGCTGTTATGTTAAACTTATATTAAAGTTTTTCTTCATTACCCATTCAAGCCGTCTCCAAGCATTACTCGTTCACGTGTATTAATGTCACAAGGGGAACAGTGAGCTTGTTTGTTTTTTAATTTCGCGCAAAGCTACACGAGGGCTATCTACGCTAGCTGTCCCTAATTTAGCAGTGTAAGGCTAGAGGAAAGGCAGCTAGTCATCACCACCCACCGCCAATTCTTGGGCTACTCTTCTACCAACGAATAGTAGGATTGACCGTCACATTATAACACCCCCACGGCTGAAAGGGCGAGTATGTTTGGTGGGACGGGGATTCGAACCCGCGACCCTCAGATTGCGAGTCGAGCGCCTTATCCACATGGCCATGCTGGGTCTGAACAGTGAGCTCTAGTAATATTTCAATCTATACTCCTTCTGACTCTCTATTGCACGCACTGTGAAAAAACGGTGGAAAAAAAAGAATTTTTTTTCTTTGAATTTCTTACTTAAATAAGTCTATATTGTACAAAAAAAGAAGTTTTCTCAAATATTTTGTGGTAAGTTATAAATGGAACTTTTCCTAGAAGTATCATTGTTCATATGAAACAGCAACAAAAATGATTCCATGATTTATTTTGACTGTTGCCTGGAAATAAGAGCATTCAACTACAGAACTGAAGCATCTGTTTGTGTATTAAAGAACAATAACAGATTTGTTACCTGTACATTACAATGAGCAATAGAAGGTTAGCAACAAACAAACAGACTTAATGGTAACTCAACTGAAGTAATTTATTGATTAATATCAGATATTATAATACATTTTATTCAAACGGTTTGATACTTCTCTAAATCCTCTTATTAAAACTTTTTAGTAAGTAAATCGTACATTATACTATAACAACAACACTAACCAATAGTACAATAAGTATTGTTTCAATAATCCAAAATAATGACGTCTGTAGCACTTGAAATCATTAAACAAGTTACTTTATTACCCATACAATTAAAATGTGTATTGAAATTTATAATGATGATAGACTACACGAAGGTTATCATTAAGTACTGACGCTCAATCTGTGAAATGTTGATTTCTTTACTTAATAAAAATAATTCGCCCAGCGTAAAGCTTTTGAATAAAAACCAGGATAAAAATTAAAACGCTAGTTTTCTGTATTTCAAGAAAGAATTACATGGATAAAGCCAATTAGACTGCTTAATTTGATCAAAGGTGTTAATATTAATACGGATTAAAACGTGTAGTTTTCTGTATTTCAAGAACGAATTACATGGATGAAGCCAATTAGACTGCTTAATTTGATCAAAGGTGTTAATATTAATACGGATTAAAACGTGTAGTTTTCTGTATTTCAAGAACGAATTACATGGATAAAGCCAATTAGACTGCTTAATTTGATCAAAGGTGTTAATATTAATACGGAATATATCGACACCGCTAGTGAACATTAGGGTTGGTACATTGCCCAGACAACTGATAAACTTGATGAATTATGTGACTTCTACCAGAAGAGCTTCTAAAATTCAACAATAAAATTACAATTAATAATATATAGTCTTAATTATGAGTAGCAGGCAAACTCCAAAAAGCTTCTTTGACCACTCTGTCCTAGGTCATCAGTTGTTACCACCCGCTGTTGGAGATGTTTTCGGACTTAACCCACCATACATTTGTTTGTATATGGCACAGCTTTAAATATATGTTCGTGTATTTTGGTTTACACCTACCTCAACCAGATCTGTGGCAAACTTGAAGAAACCTGATTGGCTAAAGCAATAATTAACGACTCCACTGAAAGTAAGGGGTAAAAGTAAATCTTGATTCAGCAGTTCCCGCCAAAAATAAATCACCAAGGACAAATCAACGATGTTCTTTTTTTTTCATTGTTTCCATTACCCGCGAAATCTAGGCGAATTTTGTATGTAATTAATCGCCATCTGTAATTAATCGCCAAAGGTTTTACGTTCTCTCGTTTTTATATAATAATTCAGTGTTATTTCGCTATACCGTGTATATTCATAGATAAACTCAAGAGAGAGAGAGAGAGAACAGTAGAGGATGAGAAGAAAGGATAAATAACACTCGAATAACTAAAACGTGACTATTTCTAAAAATCTGCTCGAACTTTTAACTGCAAATGTTGCAAACGAGCTTTTAAAAAAAAAATCGACAGATCCTAGAAAACTGTTTTAAAAAGTCTTTTAGTAAATTTCACTTCTCACAAAACATTGCCATCAGTTTTTGTGTAGCGGTTCGTGAAATGCTTGAAATATCGATCTAAACGGTACGAACTTTTAGTCTGTTCCTTTTTAAATAATTATATCCAAAACGCCATCTCACAACAAGTAGCTTTGATCATCTACCGAGTTTATCAACCATTCCTTAATGATGTTTAATATCTGTATCAAAATCATCAAAACAATTTCGCTCGTAAAGACAAGTGACATCCGAAAGCAATGTAAAGCAGAAGAAAATATTTGCCATAAAATATATTTTAGTTTTCTGCGTCACTTCTGATGTTATGTATCACGTGACCTAACTAACATAAGCTGTGAAACCACCAGTTTCTTTTGTTTGTTTGTTTTGAATTTCGCGCAAAGCTACACGAAGGCTATCTGCGCTA
>NW_013666283.1:199752-201009 GCF_000517525.1 Limulus polyphemus
GTATCTAGATATCAATATCACGATACGATACGTATCTAGATATTAATGTCACGATACGATACGTATCTAGATATTAATGTCACGATACGATACGTATCTAGATATCAATGTCACGATACGATACGTATCTAGATATTAATGTCACGATACGGTACGTATCTAGATATTAACGTCACGATACGATACGTATATAGAAACAGACTTGTTACAAAGTTTGACAGTCTTGTCTGTAATTTATTAACTATATTACTAACACTATCTTATTTAAGTACTTCACATTTTACAGTGGTTTTTTTTGTTCAAATTCTCAGGATTGATCAACTAAATGACAGCTGGCAAGAGAAGTAAAATAAAAAAAGTTAATATCTGTCTATCTATTTTGTTATTGTTAATTTGTTATGTTACTTTGCATGTAATGTTTTTGATAAAAGAACCGAAGACAACATGTAGTACTCAATACTCATCTTCCTTTATTGAATCATTAATTTTTAGTAAAAAATACTTTATTAGAAATTCTGATTTTTTCTGTACAAATATCTTATAATGTTTACTGAAACCCTGCCAGATTTCGTAAAGATACATAAATCGTATCGTTTCCGACGATGTATCGATACAATCGTATCACGGCTTCACGATACGATACTCGTATCGTGTCGCCCCACCTTTAGTTACTATAATACATAAGGACATTTTTCTCAGAATAAAAATTAAAATTCAGTGACATACAAAATCCTTTTGTCAGCTAGTTAGGCTAAATTTAACTCGTAATGTCTAGTGGACATAAAATGTCTTTGTTCTAAATGATATTATATACTGATCAATACAGTGCAGTAAATTATATTATATACTGATCAATACAGTGCAATAAAGGATATTTCATACTGATCAATACAGTGCAATAAAGACTATTTTATACTGATCAATACAGTGCAATAAAGAATATTTTATACTGATCAATACAGTGCAGTAAAGGCTATTTTATACTGATCAATACAGTACAGTAAATGATATTATATACTGATCAATACAGTGCAGTAAATGAGATATATAAATACAAGAATTGTACACTAAATCAAGACATTTTATACTGATCAATACAGTGCACTAAAGGATATTATATACTGATCAATACAGTGCAGTAAAGAATATTTTATACTGATCAATACAGTGCAGTAAAGAATATTTTATACTGATCAATACAGTGCAGTAAATGGTATTTTATACTAATCAATACAGTGCAGTAAATGGTGTTTTATG
>NW_013666283.1:201228-209768 GCF_000517525.1 Limulus polyphemus
TTATACTGATCAATACAGTGCAGTAAAGAATATTTTATACTGATCAATACAGTGCAGTAAAGAATATTTTATACTGATCAATACAGTGCAGTAAATGGTATTCTATACTGATCAATACAGTGCAGTAAATGAGATATATAAATACAAGAATTGTACACTAAATCAAGACATTTTATAAACTAAGTTAAAATCATATGAACCGAAATCTTTCATTGTACGAGTCGTTTGGGGGAAAAAAATAGCAGTTTAAAACTAGATTTTGCATCCTCGTGGTTTCTCCACTCATTTAATGAACCGCAGATTCCACGCTGTGATATGTGTCCAAGCTGGTATCATTTGAAGAAAGTTTGTATATAGTAAACGTCTAGTGTCTTGCACTCCAAAGTGAATTTCATGATAAGTGGAATACAGATGTAGTACACGTTTTATGTTTAGACACGCCACATTTCTTTTAGTTTACAGGAATCAGACGAAACTATATCAAGAGTTTGGAAGTTTTAGGTTAACATGAACAACAGTCCTTTTCAGGAGTATTTAACTGTAAGATAGTGTATATTGGAAGTTTTAGGTTAACATGAACAACAGTCCTTTTCAGGAGTATTTAACTGTAAGATAGTGTATATTTAAACTGTAAATTCAAGCTGTACTGTATTATAGTTAGTTAATGTGATGATATATACCAAAAGTCTGAATGTTTTATGTTAACACGTAGGTTGTAAGTTAAACATATAAATGGATAATCATTAAGTATTCTATACAAACGGTAATTACGTAAGATACTAATCTCATGTATTTAAACGCTTTATTATCAATATTGAAGGTAAGCTATAGAACAGAAAGTTGGGCAAACAGTAACGCAATGTATAGGACACGCCCAAACGACTGCTAGAAAGTTAACAACCATAAATCTTCCATTAACACAGAAAAAGACCTCACTGTTGCCCAGCACTTGAACCAACCCGGTCATTTTATCGATTACGGGGATGGGGCCTAGCATAGCCTGGTGGTTAAGGCGCTTGACTCGTTGTCTGTGAGTCGAAGGTTTGAATCCCCGTCATCGAACATGTTCGTCCTTTCATCCGTGGGGGCGTCATAATGTGACGCTCACTCCCACTCGTTGGTAAAAGAGTAGCCCAAGAGTTGGCGGTTAGTATTGTTAACTATCTGCCTTCCCTCTAGTATATAACTGATAAATTAAAGACGGCTAGCGCAGATAGCCCTCGAAAAGCTTTGCACGAAATTTAAAACAATAAAAAACAAACTATCGGTGATGTGATTCTCATAGGCATTGAAAACGGTTTCAAAATTAATGATATAAAATGAAAGAAGCCTTGTTATATACACATCAATGTTTCACTTTTAGTTGAATACGAGAGTATTGTTTAGTTAATATCGTGCGAGCGTTAAAGTAAGTTATTTTTAGAAGCGGTAGTTATGGCAAGTTTGCTTAGGTAACTGGCTACGAATCATTTGTTGTGTAGTTCAATTGTTGTGAACTGACGTCAGGTTACTCGAACTTTCTGAATTTTTCTCGTTGCTTTAAGTGAGTATTGTTACATCATAAAGTCTCGTAGTTTATTGAAAATTCTACGCCTCAGTCGGGTAATATCTATATAAAGGCGACCGAGTTAGTGAAAGTAAAAGTAAGATAAAGCTAATGAGATACAGTCAAATAGATTTAGACTGTTTTTGTAAGTTTAACCATAAAGATTGTATAGTGGCGACTTTTAAAGTGTAATAATCGCAGATTGTATTGCAATAACAGAGTAGAGAAAAATAATTCGTCTTGTCAATTGGGTTCTAAAGTAACTGAACCAGACTGTGTGGACTTTTAACGAAAAATAGAATTATTTGTAGCTCTGGATTCAACTGTGGTAACCAATAGCGTAACGAGTTTTTGTGCATACGTTTTACTTGTTTTGAACATATTATTTTAAAAGAAGTGCATTGAGTGCTGTCCGTTTATTGTTGAAATTCATCGCCAACAAGTCACAGACACGTACAGTAAAGAATCGCGGCACTATGAAAACTGACAAGCCTGTTGGATTACCACTTTAAATAATGTTCAACTTTATGGGATGAACTTAGATCCTAGAATCAGTACCCATCAAACACTGGTTAATTCCCTTTACGACGAATAAAAGTTTGATTTTTCCTTCCTTATGTCTTTATTTTTACCCCTAATACTTCTTATACTCATTATTTATTGATCATAATTCTCAACATGTTCTTGTTAATCGATCTTCACTCACCTTTATACCACTTTATTAATACCCAATATAGTTTCCCTTGACATTTTCTATTGTTTTAAACAAAACCTTTTTATATCTAACATCCTCGTTTCGAAAGCCACACATACAACAGTCCCTCCAGATTTTCAATGTGTTCTACCATGACGTCACTCATATATTTCACTTTACTTAGTCATGATGAAGAAAGGTCCACCTTTTGAATAGAGCTCGGTACTTTTGTTGGTAATGTAGATCTAATATTGTGTTGAGAATTATAGAGAATGAAACAGTAGATTTTATTTATTTCTTAATATGATGCATACGATATGTATCTAAAGCTTAAATGTCTTCTGTCAACCCCACATAAATTTTAAGTTAAACTATTACATGATGATTATCTTATCGCCCGTTTGGGATTATTTGCGCCTAGTGATACAAGTTGGAACTATATTCACTGTAGTAGCACACTTTGGAACTATCTACCCCTAGCAGCACACTTTGGAAATATCTGCCCTCTAGTAACGGAACTTGAAACTATCCGCCTCAAATGGCTCACTATGGAACTCTCCGCCTTCTAGCGTCATTTTGTGGAACTTTGAAATTGCGTGACCTCTCGTTTTCAAAAGTTATCCTTCCCTCTATGCAGAAGCCTTTGATCTCCCCGACGACCCCCCCCCCCCAACTGAGGCAGATTCTTTTGGTGTTAAGTCTGCTGGTTAACTACTTGGTTTTAACCTTAAAATCAGAAATCTGTAGCAGAGAAATTAGTAATAGTTTTTGTCATTAAAATATCTGGTAAACCATATATAGCACTAAAAGTTTCTTTCAGTGATATCTTAGTGTTAGAGCTTTCGAACAACAAAACTTTTGTGCCCATCGGTTCACAATTTGCAGAGCCCGGCATGACCAAGTTGTTAAGGCACTCGACTCGCAATCTGAGGGTCGCGGGTTCGAATCCCCGTCACACCAAACATGCTCGCCCGTGGGGGCGTTATAATGTTTCGGTCAATCCCACTATTTGTTGGTAAAAGAGTAGCCCAAGAGTTGGCGGTGGGTGGTGATGACTAGTTGCCTTCCCTATAGTCTTACACTGCTAAATTAGGGACGGCTAGCGCAGATAGCCCTCGTGTAGTTTTGCGCGAATTTCAAAACAAACAAACACAATTTGCAGAGAAATCTTCATTTCAAAATGTTTTCTTCCTCCATTTCTTTTATCAAGATTGTGGTAAAAGAATATTGCCTTTATAAAAAAAACTTACCTATAGAAGAACTGTTTTCATTGTTAAACTGGTCAATATACATCGGGAGAATGTCCTAAGGTCGTGCTTGTCCTAGCCTCAGTTTCAAATGTAAAGTTGTAAGGGTTGATGCAATAACGATGTGGTTACTGTTGAGGTTAAAGCGATCAGAACTCAGGTCGTACCAAAATGTTAGAATCCAACTTAAAAATTACATCAAACTGCTAAACAGATCGAACGGTAAGAATAAGATATTTCATTATTGTCATTGCAACCACTTTGATTGCCTTAGGTCGTTCAGTGTTTGTCACTTAGATATAAATGATCAGACCTCAAACAAGAAAAGTGATAAGAAATAGTTGAAGTATACTATCATAGTAGATGTAGAAGATCATTCTTATCTGGAACAAAAGCAGCCCTTTGGGAATGATGTTTATCAACATAATACTGGGAGTTTAACTGCGTTTCTCGAAGCAAGAGATCGAACCCTTGCATTTATGCAAAGCTTTATATGAGAAATTGGGGAAGTTAATTTTCTCTTGTTCAAAGTTGACAATAAAATAGAACACTTACTGGCATGACCTGATGGTTAGGGCGCTCGACTCGAAAATTCTGTGGATCACGGGATCGACATTTTTCGCCGAGCATGTTCTACTTTTCAGCCTTTGGGAGGGGGGGGGGTATAACATGACGATCAATCCAATTTTTGCTTGGTAAAGGGGAGCCTAAGAGTTAGGGGTGGATGGTGTTGATTAGCTGTCTTCTTTTTAGTGTATCGCTTCAAAATTAGGGACGTCTAGTGCAAGTAGCTTTACGCAAACAAAATCAAAAAAGAAACTTTATAATCGACACCCAGTTCTTGGAATTAATAAAACTATGTAAATGAAACAGATAGAAATAATAGTGAAAAACACAGAACAAAAACAGTAAAGAATTCAAAGAATATGACCAGGAGAAAAGCATGAACATTCGCTTAGAAGTTAACTGATTTCCCTGAAAGTCGGCTCGCTATTGCTCTGATATTACTTCTAATACATCAGGGAAAATATCGCCTAAATGTTTCAAGATTTCTTGAAAGCAATGTGTGTTGCCGAAAACATTTTATCAGTAGATACTGTCTTAACCACCGATTAGATTCTTCCTCTGGAGGTTAGATGACTGGATAAGTTTGTTGCATTACGACCATCTAATGATCTTCTTTCTAGGTGTGTTTAGATAGAATGTTTTAGTGAACTTTTCCTTCCTTTTTTGTTTGTTCTTGAGCGAGGACATTTTGAGTTCCTTGTTAGAGGACTGGCCACCAAACTATGGAGGAAGAATCTAAAAATAAAACACGTCTGAAGATTATTGAACTGTTACCTATAACGACCTGTCGCACATCAGATCTTATTCTTTATATTTTCAGAGTGTTTACTTTAGTTGACCTATTAAGTGAAATAGAACGGTCAGAGGTTAAAATGTAGTGTTCTTTCGTGTGTCGAACGGATTTCCTTTATTTATGTGTGTTTAAACATACTCAAGACGATGAAGTAACGTCACGACACGTGACGTGTTTTTGAATGCCATTGCCGACTTCAATATATATGTTTTAATTTTGTACAAAAAAAAGTTATATCACATCATTTATATGACTTTAACTTTTAAACAAGTGCCCATCACATTCATATTTAATGTTTGATACTGTTTAACATTTTGCGCGACAAATTCAGTTTGTATTTTATGTACTTTACAGGTGTAAAATGCGCTGATTGACAGCAAGGTGTTAATACTGTTTCTAGTGCTCATCACATTTTTTATACGTTTATTACTTGAATTATGTTTTAATATTTTCGACATAGCTCTCAGCACATAAATAAGCACAATAATCTCACAAAAAAAAGGATTTTTAAAAACAAAAAAGAAAAAAATTGCAAGTGCGAAATATTTTAAATACAAATAGGAAGGAGTTAATTAATTAATTAATTACCTATAGAAAATAATAATTTTCTAAATTAATAACCCGAGAGTAGAGCTACATCTTTTTTTTTCTGAAAAAAACTATAAACGTCGAGATAGAAACTAAACTTCCTTCTAATATTCGTTTTCATACTTTTTACATAAAGGTAGGAGTATATCCATCTATGTTACTGAGCAGCAGGTGACGATATCCCATTTCAAATGAACCGAAATGAATATAAATTATGTTTCTGAAAATATAAATTTTGCCCTTCTTAAGGAGGGTTTTTTAGGGAACATGGCACGTGTTTGTTCTCTTTGGATAAATCACTACAGTACAAATTGACAGTTATATAATTTTCATGATGAAAATAAAGCTCGCCGTGTATACTTTACTTCGTTTTCTTGAAAAGATGCATGTAATTAGAATATTTAGAAAATATATATACATGTATTAAAAGAACGGTTTGAATGGCTATGTTTACCAATAAAAAAATTAACTTAGAAAGAAATGCGCATAAAAAAAATAGTTCAAGAATAATACGTACAAACTTTAAACACTTAATTACAATGTAATAGTCGGAAATGTTTGTTGAGTTTGACAGATTTTGTAAGTAACGTCTGTCGATATTTATCTAACATCGTCCCATACGCTGATTTCCTCTTGTGATGCTATTTAAGAACTGTAAACCTTTTCTTTCTCTTCGTGATCGTCCAAGTGATTACTTTGGGTATAATTTTAACGATGAGTAGTTTATTTGTTTTTCTGATAACTCAACTTTCTTTTTATTTTAACCATCAGCATGGGCACCCGCATGAAGGAGCAAGAGGGGCCCGCCTTACAATTCACCAAAAATTGCACGTATTATGATGTAAACTTGACATCGTAGCTAAACTAAATGTTTTTAGTAGTTTTTATTAGAAGTTTAAATTTATGTTTGCGTTTAAGCACACATAACACGTATTATTTTAGTCTCTTGACTTATACTGTAAAAAAACTGATCCCCTACATACATGTTCCCCCCCCCCTTGAAAATATTTCTGTGGGCGCTCATTACCATCAGTAAATTAGAGATTCATTAAAACGTACTTTTTGCCACCAAGTAAAATAAAGCTTAGCTAAATCATGTTTTTAATAAACATTAGTAACTCAGAGTTTAGCTCAGACGTGTTTCTTAGCAACCATCAGTAAACTAGAGTTTAGCTCAGACGTGTTTCTGAATAACCATCAGTAAATTAGAGTTTAGCTCAGACGTGTTTCTTGACAACCATCAGTAAACTAGAGTTTAGCTCAAACGTGTTTCTGAATAACCATCAGTAAACTAGAGTTTAGCTCAGACGTGTTTCTTGACAACCATCAGTAAACTAGAGTTTAGCTCAGGCGTGTTTCTTGACAACCATCAGTAAACTAGAGTTTAGCTCAAACGTGTTTCTGAATAACCATCAGTAAACTAGAGTTTAGCTCAGGCGTGTTTCTTGACAACCATCAGTAAACTAGAGTTTAGCTCAGACAATATATTTCCACCTATATTTCTACATATATATATATATATATCTGCCTATCTGTCTATCTGTATAGCTAGGTAACTATTTGTATGTTTGTCCATTTATTTTTGTATCTTTATTTTTTAGATATAACCAAGGGTATGTTTTTCTTTCCATCCAGCTATCTATATTTCTCAATACACTATCTAATCATCTGCTTTTCCATTAATTTCCTGTTTATTTATCCACGTACATGTTTCTATTCATGTATTTACCTTGGTGTAGGCTAATCGCAAGATAAGCCATTCCCACCTCGTTTTTTCAGCCTAACCATTTCGCAAATCATTTGAACAAAACGTTAGTTCATGTCAATATTTTGTACGTTGAAAGTCTAGCTTAACAGAGAGCGAGTCAGGCTATAGCTACTTCTACTCCATCGAGATTATATCGTGAATTTAAGTTTGTGTTCTGTTCATCGTATTCGTTAGATGTATATCTCTTCCTCCCTTTACCAGATTTCCATTACGAAGTTAATGTCAGGGTTTTAAGAAATTCCTAAGGGAATCTCAATCTTGAACGTTACTAGCAAGAGAAGTAAACGTAGGGTAGCTCTCTCTCTCTCTCTCTGTGAGATGTTTCCTTGTTTCTCCAGAGACTAGCGTTGTGATTACTAAATGTTACTGACGGGTTATTTCTTTCAAACCACTCACCCACATACGCACACAGTCAATGGAGAAAATTTTTTTCCACTGAAATTTCTCACATATTAATGTATGTCTGTATATGTAGGCTGCTTTTCTGAAACGTTTGACCGTAAAACTATCATTTCTCAGTTAACCCAGCTATTTGTAGGTGTATCCATCTAAGTGGATCTAAGTGCCTGCCAATCTGTCAGGTTGTATTTATCTTAGCCCCCAGTAGCATATCGGTATGTCTGCGGACTTACAACGCTAGAATCCGGGCTTCGATACCCGTGATGGGCACAGCACAGGTAGCCCATTGTGTAGCTTTGTGCTTATATATATATATACAGAACATAAAAGACTGCCATTATTACCTTTAGTGTTGGGCTATTTATACTTACAGATGTGCTAGATGAAAGTCAAGGTATTTAAATACTGCCTATTAATTATATGTCAGAACTGAAACGTTTCACGGTCTGGTTATTCTTCTTCTGTTTTCTATACCACATTACAGTGAACTGATGGTAATATTTATTATCTGCATCACGCTCGCTTGTAGTCTTAATTTTAATCACGAGCAGCAGTGCTGCCATCTGTTGTATATAACCTTATGGGCCTCGGTTAATGTGCCCAAATTAATAACTTGTAGATGCTCTGGAATTTTATTTATTTTGTGTCACGTTCAATTAAATGAGCTTGACGAAAACGTTTCTCATAAAATATATATATATGACATTTGATATTTTCAATCATAAGCCGCATACACAAAGTGTTATGTCATGGTAAAAGTGCTCATGAGCCACATACACAAAGTGTTACGTCACGGTATCTTTATCTGTTACTGTGTGTATCGTTATTGCATCTTACGTTTAAACGGCGTAGAACAAGAGCTCGTGTTTTATTATTATTATTAGGTAATTAGGCATTTTTATTTTGTCTAATTTTACCTGTGTAAATATTATTTTTCT
>NW_013666283.1:210164-225170 GCF_000517525.1 Limulus polyphemus
GGGTTCATAAGTCGCATACACAAAGTGTTATGTCACGGTAAAAGGGTTCATAAGTCGCATACATAAAGTGTTATGTCACGGTAAAAGGGTTCATAAGTCGCATACACAAAGTGTTATGTCACGGTAAAACGGTTCATAAGTCGCATACACAAAGTGTTATGTCACGGTAAAACGGTTCATAAGCCGCATACACAAAGTGTTATGTCACGGTAAAAGGGTTCATAAGCCGCATACACTTTTTACCGTGACATAACACTTTATGTATGCGGCTTATGAACCCTTTTACCGTGACATAACACTTTGGCTTATGAACCCTTTTACCGTGACATAACACTTTGTGTATGCGACTTATGAACCGTTTTACTGTGACATAACACTTTGTGTATGCGACTTATGAACCCGTGACATAACACTTTGTGTATGCGGTAAAAGTGCTCATGAGCCACATACACAAAGTGTTATGTCACGGTAAAACGGTTCATAAGTCGCGTACACAAAGTGTTATGTCACGGTAAAGGGGTTCATATGCCGCATACACAAAGTGTTATGTCACGGTAAAAGTGCTCATGAGCCACATACACAAAGTGTTATGTCAGTGAGAAACGGCTTGCCCCTTATGTATGTATGCGTAATTTGATAATACAGAGTGTGGCAGAGCGTAAATAGTCACCGAAAGCATTAACCGTACATTTAGGACACCATGTGATTTAGGAGATGTTTCTTGCACTGCACGAATGTTTTAACCGAACTATGATAATATATTCATTTTGTGTCATCTCCTTTACCAGGGATGCCTGCAATGAACCGCCAATACTGTCTTTCTTGAGTCCTTCTTGTGCTCTCTGAGATTTTCAGACCCGTCCACTGTTTGATATTATCCTTCCATTTTGTTCTCTTTTCTTCCACCTCTTTCTTCTAGCATACATTTCTCTATCTTGCTGTGTATTTTAACATGTCTAAAGTATACTGTTTAACTTTGTTTTATGGTGTCCACGAGTTCTCTTTTTTTATGTATAGTTTTCTTCAAATCTCTTCATTTGTTTTTCTGTCTGTACACGATATTCTTCAGTCTTCAGAATGTCCACATTTAAAAACGTTTTCAACTTTTTCTCTATACTTTTATTGATTGTCTGAGTGTATGCACGACATAACAGTGTTGACCATATGTAATATTTGATAATTCTCGTTGTTAGTCGGAGATTTATTTTCTTGATGTCAGAATTTGTTTCCATATTATTAAAGCAGTTTTTACAACAACTGTTCTTCTTTTTATCTCTTCCAAATATGTACCGTCTTCTGAAATTAATTGTTCAGGGTAAGTAAAAATTTTTAACTCGTTCTAGTTCCTCTTCATTTATTGTTTTAGCTTCGGGCTTTTGTTACTTCTTACTGATAACAATTAACTTTATTTCCTTAATAATCATAATCAATCCATATTCGTCACCTTTTTCTTTAATTGTATCTACAATTTGTTGCATTATTTCCGGATTTTCAGCCAATACCACTGTGTCGTCTACATATCTTAAATTATTTACACTCGTGGTCAGTCCTTATATTCCTCTCATGTTTATGAATATCATTTCTGTATACATGTTAAACAGATAAGGAGAGATCTCATGTCCTTGTCTCAAATTCCATATCTTACTGTTGTCATTTGTTTCCTGTACAGGTTGGTACATTCTATCAGCTTTCAATGGTGGACTTTGTTGACTGCCTTGGCGTAACATATAAAATAGGCATAAATGTCTTTCTGTACTTCAATGTACTTGCCTGACATCATTCTCATGCTGAATACTGCTTCTCTCGTTCCACTGTTTGGTCTGAATCTAAACTGTCCCTCACCAATCTTCTTGCCTATTTTGTATTTGATCCTTTCCAGTATGATCCTAAGTAATAATTTGGTGACATGGCTTTATCAGGTTGACAGTTCTTAAGTCTGAGCTATCTACTGTTTTTAGGTCTTCTGAGATGCGTCTTGTGTTATTTATGTCATTGTACAGTCCTGTCAGCTTCTCAACACTCAAGAAAAAGGACCTTTATGAATTTCAGTAGATATTTCATCTATTCCATATGACTTGCTTGTCTTTCATAGATTTTATGAATATTTGAAAATAGTTGGCCTTTCAACATTTTTCTGTGATGGTTTGTCTTGTCTGTCGTCTTCAAAGAGGTCCTGAACATGTTCTAGCGATCTCCTTAAATTTCCTTTTTTATTTAAGATTATGTCTACATCTTTATTTTAGATGCAACCATTGTTTTTAGTACATTTTCTCTTTGTTGTAAATTCTTAGATTTCATCATACATCTGATGTGAATGATTAAGATTCTCGATGTGTTCTCACTTCATCTCTAGCCATTCTACTTTTGCTTGCTTGTACTCCTTTCTTATCATTTTGTTGATATCATTATATTCAGGAGTATTTTTTCTTCTCTCTTTTTTCCATAAGATGTAAAATATTTTCTTTCATCCATGGTTGCTTAGCAACGTTTTCTTTAATTAGCAATGTATTGTTGACAGTTTTATACTTTCTTTAAAGCATTTCCATTTGATGCATGTGATCACATATTGTTCAATGCTTTCTGTCACTACTTCAGCTTCATATCCTTGTCTAATATTTGGTTGTTTCAGTGTTTTTACATCCATACTGGGTACTCTTATGTCACTATTTAAATGCTTTCTTTAATCTGATCTCTGCTATTGCCATTATAGGATTATGATCTGAGTTGATGTCCACTCCCGGATATGTTCTTATTTATTTGATACTGTTCTTAAAACGATATTTACTGATGTAATCGGTTTGGTTTCTGTGCAGATCTTCTGGGCTTTTTCAAGTGTATCATCTTCCTTTAAGGTGTTGGAAGAAAGGTGTTGCTTATAAACAAATAATTATCTTCATAAAACTTGTCATTTCTAAAGGCCAAACCGTATTGACCTGTAATATGCATGTATCGTTCTTCGCTTATTCTTGCATTTACCATGAGCACACCATTTGAGTTAGTCTATTTGATTACTTCTTGTGCCGTCTCATAGTATGTTTCTATCTCTTCATCTGAGTGATTTGCTGGATCATATACTCGAAGTATAGTTAAATCAAATGAATTTGCTTTGTTCTTAATCAACAGTACTCTTTCTATTATGGTCCAATATTTAATTATATATTTTTCAATGTTTTTCTTCAGGAACATTCCAACTCCACGTTAATGTTGTTCACCACCTGAATAAATAAAGACGTATTTTTCCTTTTCGATGTATATTCTATATAATTCCATTTAATTTCCGGGGTTCTTAGTATATCATAGTTCATGGTTCTGCTTCTTGGATTAGACTATTCACTTTTCCTATCATATAAAGTGCACGAATATTCTATGTTGGAATACGTAGGTGCTTTCTCCTACATTGATGGATGGTGATCTTCCTAGCAGATTTGAACCACAATCGTCATCTTGGTCTTCATTACTCTCCAGTTGATGTACCTATTCCTTGTGGTTATTTACAACTACAGAAGGCTCTACATTGCTGCATCTCGATTTTTCTTGTTCTTTTCGTTTGTATATTGCTTTTCTTAGTGTACGAACATGGTAAGGTTCCATTCTTTCCCACTGTGATTGTCTGCTATTTTTGTTTTGTATAGATGCGCTCCTTGTGTGCATACACTAAGAGAACATGTTCCACCCTTAAAACCGTTGAAATTACTGTTTGTTTCTGTCGCCTTCTTGGCCGTCCCAATCCTCGTGCACTAAGGGGTAGGCATTCCCTACTATAACCCATTAGTTTATTCGTGTAGAGTAGACGAACAGCCAAAGCCTTGTCCAGGTTATGGCCAGTGCCACCACAAGCAGCATTCATGGAGCCATACACGAGATAGACAGAGCAGTGAGAACCAATGGATCCAGGTCATCCTTTGGATGTGGCTATCCCTCACCAAAGGTTCTAACACTCTGCCCTCCACCTCAGTATACTATAACATGTATTCAAATGTCTACTGGTCTCCTAACAGAACGAGGTAAGGGGTTGATTTCAAACAAAATAAGATCACGATTTCAGTGCAGACAAATTAATGTATGGCCTTCACTTCAGACAGAACAAGGTCAGATCTTCACTTGAAACAGAAAATTGTCAAGACTTCAGTTTAAACAGAACAAGGCCAGGCCTTCAATCCAGACAGAACAAAATCAAGACTGTAATTCAGACAGAACATTGTCAGGGCTTCGATCCAGATAGAGTAAGGTTAGGACTTCAGCTCAGACAAAAAATGGTTCGAACTACAATTTAGAACAATGCCAAGCCTTCAGTTCAGACAGAACATTTTCAGGACTTCACTTCAAACAGAATAAATTCAGAACTTCAACTCAAATAGAACAATGCCAGGCCTTCATTTCAGACAGAATAAGGTCATAACTTCCTTTCAAACTAAACAATGTCAAGCCTGCAGTTCTGACAGAACATTTTCAGGACTCCAGTTGAAACATAACAAGGTCAGGACTTCAGTTCAAACTGAACAAGGTCAGGGCTTTAGTCCAGATAGAACAAGGTCAAGACTTTATTTCAGGTAGAACAAGGTCAAGACTTTATTTCAGATAGAACAAGGTCAGGACTTCAGTTCATACAGAACATTTTCAGGACTTCATTTCAAACAGAACATCGTCAAGAATTCCGTTCAAACAATGTATTGTCATGGTTCAGATAGCATAAGATCAGGACTTCAGTTGGGACAAAACAAAGTCAAGACTTCATTATTGATAGTATAAAATCAGGACTTTAGATCAGATAGAACAAGATCAGGCTTATACTTCTGGCAAAACAATGTCAGTGTTTCAGTTTAGACAGACAAGATAAGTACTTCAGCATATAGAGAATAAGGTCACGGCTTCAAACAAAAGTATTTCAAGACTTCAAATGCACGGGCAAGTGGTGTATGTCATGTTTATTTCTATCATCAAGCTATTTCAACAAAGATGGTTCTTCAGTATTTGAATAATCTTTTTCATTTTAAAACCCAGAAATGTAGAGAAACTTTGTCCCAGCGTTATTAGAAACTGTTCACGGAAATTGAAGACGTGTGTCTGTTTGTTTGTTTGAAGTTAAGCACAAAGCTACACAATGGGCTATCTGTGCTCTGCCCACCACGGGTATCGAAACCCGGTTTCTAGGGTTGTAATTCCGCAGACATACCGCTGTGCCACTGGGGGGCTTGAAGACGTAAACCAATTAAATTGTAAAAAAATTACGACTTCCTTGTGCTTAAAGATTCTAAAACTGCCATGTTTAAACAACGTTTCTTACTTCTCACTGCAGCTTACCGGACTCATTTTACCTTTAAACGATCTTATATTAGAGAAAATATACGGGGAAGACTCTAGCAAAATATGCCCTCCACCGGGTCCCAAATTCACCAGTATTTTTTTCTTTCTAAGATTATGAACTGAGAATTTTATAGAGCCTTTCAACCTTTATCTACTTCGTTTTTATTATATTTTAATATAAAACTATCATGATTTTTTTCAAGTAGCGGGCCTACTTATCAGAAAATGGGACAAAATCTGATAAGTTAGGTGGAATTGAATAAATTGATCAAATGAAATAAATTTCGAAATAATAAAAGTCTAAATTTTCATCGGGTTTAAGAGGAATCTTGAACAGTTAAGATTATTAGCATCACAATCTCAAACAATCTCTCTTCATTTCAAATACAAATTGGATTGGATCATCGATATATATTTCAATAGCATGGAAATAATACAACTCTTGAGGTGAAAACAAAGTTATGTATCTGAAACTTGTCACGAAGTACACACAAAAATGCAAGTTTCGAAAAAATAACAGTTTATATATATATATATGCATTATATGCAAATATAATAAATAAATTAACATTTTCAGCATATCTTTTTTGGTTGTTACATTATTCATATCGTAATGCATTATTGATGTAAAAGACAAATGTAGTTTCCCAGTGTATTATACGAATTATATATAGTTTCATACTGGTTGTGCAAAGATTAAAATCGTAGTGAAAGCAGGAAAAGAATAACTTTTATTTAAAGTTCTCGGGGTATCCTACAAATTTTAGAACTACGTAAAACAAAACAAAAAACAGTTAAAAATATAAAATAATTACATATAGGGTGTCGAAGTTTGCTTCGTTGTTTTAGGACAAAGCTACACAATAGACCATCTGCGCTGTGTCCACCGCGAGGGATCAAACCCTCCAATGTTAGCGTTATAAGCCCTCAAGCTTACCGTTGAGCCAGCGGGGGATGAGAAAATGCCGGGTTAACTGAGGTGAAACGTCGACGCTATATATATATATATATAGTACTTTTATATCGAACTTTCGTCATTTCTCTTTCTGTTGTTGTTATTTTGTTGTTTTTTATTTTTATTTGTCAACTGGTGAGACAGCGGTAAGTATACGGACTTATGATACTAGAATCGTGAGTTAGATTCTCCGCGGTGGACACAAACAAATACTTTTTGGTTTATTTATTTGTAAAGAAATCATTTGTAATTTAATAGTAGTTTTTTTCATTATTTAACGTTTTCTTAATGAAGGGCTATATATATACCATACTGAGTCGTTAGTTACTGAGTGTTTCAACCATTTAAAGGGAGATTTTTAAGAACTGCAAGTTTAAACAATTTGCTTTTTAAATATAGAAATACACAAATTATGTAAAACTATATTGCATAATAATAAAGCATTAAAGGCCCGGCATGGCCAGGTGGTTAGGGTTCGAATCTCCGTAACACCAAACATGCTCGTCCTTTCATGCGTGGAGGCGTTATAATGTGGCGGTCAATCCCACTATTCGTTGGTAAAAGAGTAGCTCATAAGTTGGCGGTAGGTGGTGATGACTAGCTGCCTTCCCTCTAGTCTTACACTGCTAAATTAGACACGGCTTGCGCAGATAGCCCTCGTGTAGCTTTGCGCGAAATTAAAAACAAACAAACAAGTAATGCATTAAAACTAATCCTATGTCTTACCAAACTATCAGCTATTAAAAAGAACATTGAAACTAAGTTATTCCAGCTACTAGCTCCTTTACGTTTTATCGGTTTATATCATCCAAAATCGTTGGTTCCGTTTTCGCTCATTTATATATAATTGAAATGTTGGAAGATACAAAAGTGTTGAAACTTATACTTGTGAAATTGGAAATAATAATATATAACATTTACCATCCAAATGGAAAAATAGCGTTATTAAAAACATCTTTAGATGTAGTTTCTAAAATAAATAAAAAGACAAAAATGCAATTTCCATGTTCCAAGTTTTTGACGTTTGTATAAACCTATACATATATAATAGTTCCTGTATAGTGTTTCTGAATACTACGTATTCCGAACTAGTACTATTCATATAAATTCCGATGGTTCGTATAGCTGAGTATCAGTATGACGTGTGTGTCCCTTCACATCCATAAGCAACTAAGCCAAGGATCATAGTAACAAACCCAATCAATATAGTAACAAACCCAATCTTCATAATAACAAAATCAACATTATAGAAACAAACCCTGATATCATAGTAACAAATGCAATCTTCGCAGTAACAAAACAAACATCATAGTAGCAAACCCTAATATCATAGCAACAAACCCAGTCTTCATAGTAACAAAACCAACATCATAGTAACAAACTCTTTTATCATAGTAACAAACCCAATCTTCATAGTAACAAAACCAACATTATAGTAACAAACTCTTTTATCATAGTAACAAACCATTGCGTCATAGTAACAAACCCAATCATTATAGCAACAAACCCAATCATTATACCAACAAACCCAATCTTCATAGTAACAAAACCAACATCATGGTAACAAACTATTTTATCATAGTAACAAACCCAATCTTCATAGTAACAAAACCTACATCATAGTAACAAACCATTGTGTCATAGTAACAAACCCAATCATTATAGCAACAAACTCAATCTTCATAATAACAAAATCATCATTATAGAAACAAACCCTAATATCATATCAAAAAACGCAATCTTCACAGTAACAAAACCAACATCATAGTAACAAACTATTTTATCATAGTAACAAACTCTTTTATCACAGTAACAAACCATTGTGTCATAGTAATAAACTCTATTATCATAGCAACAAACCCAATCTTCATAGTAACAAAAAACATCATAGTAATGTATCTTAGTATCATAGTAACAAGCGTTTTGTTTCACTACGTTTAATATTCTCTTTTACTGCAGTGCATTTTGTTTCTATGCATTTGATGTCCTCCTTTACTGCAATGTGTTTTGTTTCTATGCATTTGATGTCCTCCTTTACTGCAATGTGTTTTGTTTCTATGCATTTGATGTCCCCCTTTACTGCAATGTGTTTTGTCTGTGTACAGTTGATGTCACCTTTTACTGCAATGCGTTTTGTCTGTATACAGTTGATGTCACCTTTTACTGCAATGCGTTTTGTCTGTATATGTACTTGATATCTATTTTACAGCAATGCATTTTGTCTATCTACACTTGATATCGCTTTTACCGTTATGTGTTTCATCTATTTACACTTGATGTCTCTTTTAACATAATGCGTTTACTCTGTGTACACTTTATGTCTTTTTTACTGCAATGTCTTTTACCTGTGAATACTTGATATCTATTTACCACAATACGTTTTATCTGTATACAAACAATAATATATTTTAATTCAGTTCTACATAACCACTGCTTATTTACGTAGACATGTTTATACATGGCTATTTCTGTCACTCGTATGTCTTTTACGTTTATCTAACGTATATTATTACTATAAATAAGATATGGTCCAAGGGTCACATTTATCGGGCTACACGGCCTGGAGTTAACGTTAAAAAATAAAATAATTATATTCCTATTTATTAACCGCCTGTCTGAACAACACGTAATTTGCATTTCATAATTTGTTTTTTCGGAGTCGACGTTGTATAGTGAACACAGGCCATCCATTCAATATGTATATAACTATTTTGATTTTGATCTTTAAGGCAAAAGATCCATTTCTGTGCATATATATAGAGAGAATATGTTCACAGGTTGTATAGAAAATGCAAGTTCAACAGAAACATATTTAACATGAAAGTTATTAATCACAAACGTTAGGTGATTGGTGTGGTTGGGTGCTTGTTTTAGAGCAAAACCACATTGGGTTATCTGCCGTGTCCTCCGTGGGGAATCTAACTCCAGATTTTAGTACTTTAAGTCCATAAAATTACCGTTGACCTTCCAGAGGACACTTCATCTATCAACAACGTATATAACATGGATAAAAGATGGGTTTAGACATAAGAGTGAAATCCCCCAGTGGGTTAATGGAAATTGTTCAATGCTAAAGTCCGGTACTCGGTTCCTCGTGGTGGACAGAGCGTACATAACTTATTATGTAGCTTTCTGCTAAAACAAACAATTTCGTGCCCAAGCTACTTGAGGCCTATCTGCTTAAGCCGTCCATAATTATAAGCTCTAGACTAGACGGAAGACCGATAACACCTACCACCATCTCTTGGACTAATCTTTGCCAACGAATAGTGGGACTGATCGTTACATTTATAACGCTCTCACACCTGAAAGGATGAACTTCTTCGGTGATGAGATTCAAACCTGCGACCCTCAGGTTTCGAGTCGTGTGCTGCTCTAACCACCAGGCCATGCCAGGCCGAACCTACATTATAATATACAAAATAAATGGTTCCGTCCATTCTAGTGTCACTTGCGACCAAGTGAATGTTCTAATCAACATTAGACATACCTTATCAAGGCATAAGAGCTGCATCATAAGCTTGCAATTTAACATTAGACATACCTTATTAAGGCATTAGAATTTCATCATAAGCTTGCAATTCGAAGCTAAATAAAGGGGGGGAGCGGTTTCATAATAGCAAGAGCGACAAAGGCTCATTATTGGCGATGAATAAACATTCACTATACACCATATAATAGATTTAAGTACATCATTCGTCGATTAATAACTAAGAAGAATCCCAGGTATAAGAGGTCTGAAATTGAAAATTTAATATTCGTTTAGTATTAGAAGAGTAAGTGGCGTATTTAATTTAGGTTTTCATATAAATGCAATCATAAATACCAACCGTCTGACCAGCACATAAACTACAAGAAAAAAAAACAACACTAGTTTTGATTTTGGTTACAGCAGATTATCCTAACTAAACCAGGTTGTGCGCAAGTTGCCTGATGGAAAACATCATTAACATGAATTTTCTAGAAATTTCCTGAAAGGCTTAACTTCATTACAAACAAAACCTCTACGAGGTTTCTCTTTATGCTCGGCTCTCGTTTGTTCATATGCTTCAAATTGCCTTGGTGTAAACTACGTAGATATATACTGAGACGAGTTGGGTACTTCACCTTAATCAATACACAGTTTTATTAAGTATAGGGCTTCAGTTATCCGCCAGGTTTCTTGTCTTCATAAACATCCTGCGTTGTGCTGCGAAACAAGTAGCTCAACCAGATTTTGTTTCATTATGTTATTGTTTACTTATCTATCTCCATGATAAGTAGAAGCTTGAAACTTGAGTTTTGTCTTATTACTAATACGTCCACATTATTTTTTAACTTTATTCCGAAATTGAGTCGTATAATAAACACAGTAGAGTAGCTATTAAATAAAAACAGTTGAAACTCAAGAACATAAAAACATTAGATTACAAATGCAATAACTTAGGAGACTGTAATCTACAAAATGTAAAACAACAAGGTCTGAAAAACAAAAAACAGAAAGCACAAAAAAACACGATCACCTAGGAAACACGTGACACCAAAGGGATAAATACTTAATTTATTATGGCTAGTACCTGGTGTACAAATCTAGAGGCTTAATTTGACGTAACGTTAAAAGCATTCATCACACTAAGCTAACGCAAAGTAATTAATGAAAACAATATATAATAAAGTAACACATATTTATTTTTTGTAAGTAGATATACAAATATGGGTACATAAGAAGTATTTTAGGGCTGACGATTTAAGATCTTTAGTTCCAATGAGACTCTACCATCTATTGTTGTTTTCTAAGCCTTCTAACCTGTATCGTCTACTCCCTCATTTGATATAGTCGCTAAAGCTACTGTTTCCAAACTATGTTTTAATGAACAGAACTATATATGTACAAAACAATACTGAGCCGCGCGTGTGACCTATTGGTTATCGTACCCGAACTGTGAATCTAAGAATTCACGGTTCACGACCCCTCGTTGCAATAATTCTTGGTATCATAGATGCGTCATAAGAGTAAACAATAAAAACCCTATCAGACAATAGTCGATTAAACATTGGTTGGTAATGTTTACAACTTGTCTTTTCTCTAGTCTATCAGTTCGAAATTAGAGACACAAATGTACATATATATATATATACCCTGTGTAACTCTATATATACATATATATATACCCTGTGTAACTCTGGGCGACATTCTGAAACAAACAAACCATGATTTTACAGTAAATTAATCCTGAAAATGATATTCTGGTAAATTTACCTATTTTACTATATTTCTGTTAGTTATAGATTTTTTTAAATTTTCGTTTCTATATTTCAAAATGGAGCAATATTTTACGATAGATTTTGTCGAGCTATTGCCATGTAGTGACACGTTCCACGTGTAAAACTTATAGTATAAAAAAAAATATAATTATTTTTCAATGACGTTCGCTCAACTAAGAAGTCGGAAGTGAAAGCTGTCGTTTGAAGATTTGTTAACTTGCTGAATAGTTTTTACATGTGAATTTAGGAGTCAACAACAGCAGCAAAAATACTCATTTATTCAATGCACGTGTAAGTTTTATAATGAACGTATACATACATACGTTTCAGACGATGTCGGACAAGAACAAGAAATTATCTGTCAGATGTAAAGGCTGCCATTTTAATCGAAACTTATCAATAGGAATTTCCCGCGGATTATAAAATATCACCCAGAATTCAGTGAGACTTGTATCATTAAAGCTCCTCATTTTGTGATAATATTATAGCGCGTAACCAAAAAGTATCAGAACTGAAAGTTTCCTTTCTATGAAAACAAAAATATATTTGTGCATCACGAACTTTCTTAACTAAATTGGTTTGTTTGTTTGTTATGGATTTCGCGCAAAGCTACACGAGACCTATCTGCGCTAGCCGTCCCTAATTTTGCAGTGTAAGACGAGAGGGAAGGCAGCTAGTCGTCACCACCCACCGCCAACTCTTGGGCTGATCTTTTACCAACGAATAGTGGGATTGACCGTCACATTATAACGACCCCACGGCTGAAAGGGCGAGCATGTTTGGTGTGATGGGGATTCGAACCCGCGACCCGCAGATTGCGAGTCGAGCGCCCTAACTAAACTGGAGAAACGAAACCAGTTTGTTTGTTTTTTAAATAAAGCAAGTAAAAACAAACATACCAACTAGTTTAAACACTTTGGTAATTAGAAATGGAAAAAAGAAAGGCACATTTTCATTAAATACTACTCATATCTCCGGGAAGCCAGCGATCGTGTGTGTTAATCTGTCTGCATACGACTGAGATAATTTCTAGCTCTTAAACGGTACAAGATGATTATGCTGCTTGTGACGATATAGATACTTTTATTTCAAGATCGAAGATCATGGTCCTATGTAAAGATGAGTTTCGCGAAAAATAAAAAAGCGTAAATATGTTAGCTTAAAAAAAAAACGTTTCAAAATCAAAAAGTCATTCTGAAAGTGGATCTTTATGAAATATGGCGAGGTAATATGACATTCTGGGAGTTCTTTAGCATTTCTGTTATTCTCAAACGTAAAAAGATGATTTTTTTAAGACATAATTTCAATAAAACTATTTTTTCCAACAATTTTATTTTAACGGCCAGGCCGAGTTGTTGTTTTTGTTAAATAAAGTTTGACAATGTTTGGTGGTCTAAGGTTTTTCCAGTAAATTTGCCATAATCAACCTATTCTGTTTGATAATGCTACTCGAACCAATCATAAAGAATATGGAAACGAGATTACAGACACCAGAAAAACTGAAGTCTCATATGAATGTATCCATTCAAAAATGAGCAATAATACCCATTTTGTTGAATGGCCCGGCATGGCCAAGTGGTTAGGGCGCTCGACTCGCAATCTGCGGGTTCGAATCCCCATCACACCAAACATGCTCGCCCTTTCAGCCGTGGGGGCGTTATAATGTGACGGTCAATCCCACTATTCGTTGGTAAAAAAGAGTAGCCCAAGAGTTGGCAGTGGGTGGTGATGACTAGCTGCCTTCCCTCTAGTCTTACACTGCTAAATTAGTGACGGCTAGCGCAGATAGCCCTCGTGTAGCTTTGCGCGAAATTCAAAACAAACAAACTTTGTTGTATCAAGTGTGTTACTGTATTGTTTTCCTATCTGAAATCTATTTCAAGTAAGTTTAGTGTCTAGATTTTTAATTCCAAACTTCTGAAACTTTTCTCTAATTTCTTTGCTGTGGAATTATACTTTACCATTGTAAATAATTTCACAGTTTTTCAATTTAAGAAAAAGGATTATTGGGGGGAGTTCTCTTTAGAACCCGTTAAATAAGTATAGTTTCCTCTGATAAAAGTTGTGTTCTATCAAAAGAAATTAATATGGAATTCTATAATCCAAATAACATTTTTATAAAATGGAAACAGTATAATTCCGAGACAATTACATCCCCGCTTTTCTGTCTGAAGTTAACGCTTAATAGCCTTTCACGTGTAGTTTATCAGGAGATTTTAGTTTCACGTCGGATTGTGAGCAATTTTTTAATCAACATTAACAGAAGTAAACCATTTTTAAAACGTGGAAATACAGGAAACTGCAGGTTTGGAGCATGTAAAGATTGTCGATGCCTGTGTGATTACTTAAAGTGGTAGTATTAGTCAGCTTCGAACTTCGTTGTCTTATCTATTATTACAACTCCCTCGTCGCTTTCGAGATTTAAAGGAAAGTAAAGCTCAAAAGTCTAAATCATTCTTGCCCCCCCTCCAGTGGCACAGCGGTATGTCTGCGGACTTATAACGCTAGAATCCAGGATTCGATACCCGTGGTGGGCAGAGCACAGACAGCCCATTGTGTAGCTTTGTGCTTAATTACAAACAAACAAACTAAATCATTCTTATTTACTACGTCATAAACAGACTACTTGACTTTTCAAGTAGTGTGTGGCTTAAAAGTTCTTGTTTAAATGGAAAATGCATTAAGTAATTATTGAATGGTTGATCAGAAAATCTATTGATTGATTTTCATGAAAACAAGGCATCGAACGGGCAAGTAATATACCTTGTAGAGTTGTTTAAAATTCCAAGAAAATAAGGCCTACATCATCTTTTCGTTTTTCCTGTAGCGCTTATTCTAAAATGTTTTTGTGTTAAAGAATAATGTTGATCGTCCTTATTCTGCCAAGATTCAAAACCTTTTACTTCATAATTAGATGGTCTCGAGTTAAATAAACACCGAATGTTTTCAGATGTATAAGTACGTACCTGTTGTTCACATGGTCACTAATTTAAGGCAGGTTTATCAGAAAATATTAGCAGTTATAGAAAGGGTGATTTGTTTGTTTGTTATTCATTTCGCGCAAAGCTACACGAGGGCTATCTGCGCTAACCGTCCCTAAGTTAGCAGTGATAAACTAGAAGGAAAGCAGCTAGTCATCACCACCCACTGCCAACTCTTGGGCTACTCTTTTACCAACGAATAGTGGAAATGACCGTCACATTATAACGCCCCCACGGCTGAAAGGGCGAGCATGTTTGGTGTGACGGGGATTCGAACCCGCGACCCGCAGATTGCGAGTCGAGCTCCCTAACCACCTGGTCATGCCGGGCCAAGAAAGGATGGAGCTGCGAAAAATGCCCCCCCCCCAAGTGGTACAGCGATATATCTGCGGACTTACAACGCTAGAAACCGGGTTTCTATACCCGTGGTGGACAGAGCACTGTGGGTAGCCCATTGTGTAGCTTTATGCTTAACTTCAAACAAACAATTACAGCTGCGAAAAAAAAAAGAATTTGTTTTGT
>NW_013666283.1:225914-228298 GCF_000517525.1 Limulus polyphemus
AGAGTCCAGTTTCAAAGAAAAAAAGTATAATAGGTGTGAGTCCGAGAGAGTCCAGTTTCAAAGAAAAAAAGTATAATAGGTGTGAGTCCGAGAGAGTCCAGTTTCAAAGCAAAAAGTATAATAGGTGTGAGTCTGAGAGAGTCCAGTTTCTAAGAAAAAAGTATAATAAGTGTGAGTCTGAGAGAGTCCAGTTTCAAAGAAAAAAGTATAATAGGTGTGAGTCTGAGAGAGTCCAGTTTCAAAGCAAAAAAGTATAATAGGTGTGAGTCTGAGAGAGTCCAGTTTCAAAGAAAAAAGTATAATAGGTGTGAATCTGAGAGAGTCCAGTTTCAAAGAAAAAAAGTATAATAGGTGTGAGTCTGAGAGAGTCCAGTTTCAAAGAAAAGAAGTATAATAGGTGTGAGTCCGAGAGAGTCCAGTTTCATATGATAGAGTGATTTGTTTATAAGAGAAAAATAAAACAAGCAAAATATGAAAGTGATGCAAAAAGTGTACGCCACAAAGAAAAATTGAAAAGGAGTAAAAAAATTGTAAATGAAAAGAAACAAAGACATTCTAGGCGTTTTAAAGGAATGAAATGTTCATATAATCACTATGTCGTTTCTTATCAATATATTAATTAATATTAACTTCCAATCAGAGTAAGCTACCTACTTAGATCGAAACTAAAATTTAATTTGGTATTTTTAATGATTATAATTAATTAAATGTAATTTTCTTACGCTATTATCTACTTGCTGGAGTACCCGTCCCCTGGACGAAAGTTATATAAATTCATGATTGATGAAAGGTTTGAATGTATTCCCCATGGACCCAATGAACTTCCATACTAAGTTTGGTGAAGATCTTTCTATAGGGGGGCGAAGTAGTGGTCAAAAACGCCCATAAAAACCACAAAACGCAAAGTTTCTATATTCCCCCGCATGGACCTAATAAGCCTCCATACCAATTTTGGTGAAGATCCATCCACACCCTGCGAAGTATTTACATGGACATATAACAGACAGTACTATTATATTTATATAGATAAATGTTAGAATGTATTGTTTCATCAGTCGGGTACCATCGATGTCAACAATATTTTCCAATAACATCTCACAAGACTCGCCGAGTTTATGATATTTAGATTAGTACTAAATACAAATATTAAACTAACAATACGCCTAGTTGACCAGGTCACATTTTACAAACATTCATAACAGCTTCCACAGAATTTTCTAGAAGTGTTTAGAACTTGCTAATTTGAAACTCTTCACCCAGTATTATAATAACCCTTCTAATGGGAGTAAGTCACCATAAAAACTATTCTGCTTAGTAGTGAGTTACCACGGTAGTTCTTCTGGTGATATTCAGCATTAATAGTTCTACTGACGATAAAATTTAGACAATATGATTACTCCTCTGGTGGCGATAAGTCATAACAGAAATAATTTTCTTAAGGGATGTATTACTGTGGTAGCTCTCCTGGTAGCAATAAGTTACAACGGTAATAATTTTCTTAGGGGATCTGTTACTGTGGTAGCTCTCCTGGTGGCGGTAAGTCATAACGGTAATAATTTTCTTAAGGGATGTGTTACTGTGGTAGCTCTCCTGGTGGCGGTAAGTCATAACGGTAATATTTTCTTAAGGGATGTGTTACTGTGGTAGGTCTCCTGGTGGCGGTAAGTCATAACGGTAATATTTTCTTAAGGGATGTGTTACTGTGGTAGTCCTTCTGGCGGCTGTAAGTCGTAACGGTAATATTTTCTTAAGGGGTGTGTTACTGTGGTAGCTCTTCTGGCGGCTGTAAGTCGTAATGTAAATACATCCCTAAGGGGTTTGGTAATATGGCAACTTTCTCGATGGATATTGTTTTCTCAAAAACATCAGGAACTTTTCTGTTTTTTCACTGTACTTTTAATCCTGTTATTTTTTTAGAATTTTCCTACACTGCAGTTTCGTTTTCATTTTAATGCTGTAACTGTATCGCAAAACCAAGAGTAGGGAAAGTGCAGTAATTATGTAGTTCGTGAATGGGTAGAGGCTACCTAACAATATCTAGAAATACAAGGAGTGCCAAGCCTTATTTAGTACGGAATCAAACATGAAAATAACTTTACAGAGCCTCACTCCACAAGTACTTTAAATACATAATATACCGTCAATTGTTTAGTTATTTCAAGTTAAAGAATGAATTGTTTAATGCGGCTTATATATACGGCGTTTATAAGTTTATTGATTATGCCTTTCATTCTGTAGATAGTGTGATATGCATGTTCAGAACAAAACAAAAACGTTGAAGTTTTGGGAGCTATGTTAAATGAATCTGCCGTATCTGTTGACTGTCCAACAAGAGGTGTTTTTCAGACCTTAATTTATGTTTTTAAGTTGGGCATTTAATATAT
>NW_013666283.1:229258-231818 GCF_000517525.1 Limulus polyphemus
ACGATAATATTTTCTTAAGGGATGTGTTACTGTGGTAGGTCTCCTGGTGGTGTTAAGTCATAACGGTAATATTGAAGGAAAACAGAAATCAGAATAATGTTAAATTGATGGGAAAGTATCACATCGAGAAAGGCGTAAACAAAATAACACATATTGGCGAGTAGGATACAGAAACACATAATAAAATGGGTAAACTGGACGCATATATCTTTAGCAGAAATATAGAAATAAGAGAACTAACACCAAAACAAACTGATATTGAAAAATAATGAGAGTGGGGTTAAGGAAGACCAAATATATCTACATCTACTTTCTTTGCCCTTTTAAACAGAGTCAGAAGTAAATCTATGGGCTTATAACGGTAAAAATCTGGTTTCGATACTCGTGGTAGATACAGCACAGATAACCCATTGTGTAGCTTTGTGCTTAACAAAAACAATGTTATTTTGCTCCCTAGTGGCACAGCGGTAAATTTGCAAACTTATAACGATAGAAACCAGGTTTCGATACTCGTAGTGGGCACAGAATAGGTAATCCATTGTGTAGCTTTGTGCTTAACTACAAACCAACAAGCCTAAATTATATAAAGTACAATTCCTTCTTTCTTAAATGTTATACATGTTATTTATGACAATTTCTAATAGCCTAAAACTAGGGTTCAATTGCAATTTAGATTTAGTAGTTAAATATTTGCCGATATATATCCAATTTATGATATTTGTCAACAAGATTGATACACACAGTTTTCTTTGTTTTATACAATTTTTTTAATATATAAACAATAATACATATTTACAATAACAGTTATTGCAAATAGTTATTACAAACAATGATTTATATACAAAAGTTTGACAAACTTACAAGCAATATAAAGTTTTCTTTCTAATCTGGAACTTCCTTGATATCTTATCGAGGGTTCACGATGAGCGAGTTAATTTCGAGTTGACGAAGGTATAATTCACTTAACAGGGAACTAGCTAGCCCTGTAGTTCTCACCGATTACAGGTCAAGTTTCCACAGATGACGTTACGTAATGTTTTCGTAAAAGTACTAATGTCCGATGTGAATCCACTAAAGTTAAATGGTTTGTAATATTCGAAATTTATAAACGTTCCTGGTCTACTAACTGAAGTTTCGCGATTAATAAACGTTAATCACAATCATAAATTACGAAGTTTATAGCACACCAATTACAGCAACCCAATAATAGCTAGTCTATTTTATTTTAGGTACGTCGCGTTGGTTATATTTATAGGTGTGTGGAGGCTTTTCAGCTTTACGTAACAATACTGACGCTAACACTATCGTTTACGTACATGCATATATTGTTGATTTTCACACTCGAGAATCTTCTAAAACTTAAAAGAATAGGCTAGAGTTTCGCAATACATATTTAACAGTATAAGCTATACATATTTCTAAATATGAATTTAATCTAAACAAATGTCGATATTAAAAGAAATATATATAATAATAAATCCGCTTCATACATAACAGACATTTGTTTCCTGTTCAATTCATAATAGACACTTTCTGAACAGGCATTTTTTCTCGATTTGGAGTAAAACTTCACAACAATCTGTGATGAAGTCAGTACAAATGTCAAATACAATTTTTTCAATCTTAATAAGATTCGGATAAATGACGTCTTACGTGCTCATGAATAAAACCCCTAGGAAATCTATTACAAAAATAAAGTTACATAACACGCCAAGAGAAAGGGAATTAACTGATTACCTGTGTGCGCTGGAGGATGTTCCCTTTGTTTGTGCTTTTTTGATATTTGGTACTTGTTTTGTGTTCTTTATTGGCTATGTTTGTGCTTTTTTGATATTTGGTACTTGTTTTGTGTTCTTTATTGGCTATGTAAGCGTTCCCTAGTCTTGTACATTTATCGGCGAGAAGGTTGTTTACGTTTTTCTATATTATTTTCAAGCAAGAAAGTTTTACTTCGAAGGGGGAGGGGAGTTTTTCTAGTTTTTACTTTTCTTGTGATTCTTTTTTTCTGCTTTATAGTTATCAAATCATTTAGATGTTGTTTTCTTGAGCTTTTACCAGAAAGGGAGCATTGCCTGTCAATAGAAACCTCGGAAGTTAATTTCATCTGCTTTTACAGCACATGCTCTAAGTTTGTCCCTTTTTTTATCTTCATCATTAATTATCAGAACAAAACGTTAACAATAAAATCTTAGTATCCAGCGCTTTTCAAATCGTGTTTTACTTCGGGAATAGCAAGTCTATTAACCAAGAGAGAAAAGAACACACGAAAAGAAAATTTACTCTTTTTTCGCTACAGAGAGAAAACGGTCAAGCAGAGAGATAACTTAACACTTGTTTACTGGTTTACTTTAGAAAACTGACTCAGTGCGTTGTGTTTCACTTATAGTTTAGAAACGACACTTCTGTCCAGTGAAGAGGCGATTCGTTATGGTTATTTGTTTATTCTCTTTAAAGTTGGGCCCGGCATGGCCAGGTGGTTAGGGCGCTCGACTCCCAATCTGAGGGTCGCGGATTCGAATCCCCGTCACACCAAACATGCTCGCCCTTTCAGCCGTGAGGG
>NW_013666283.1:232262-244247 GCF_000517525.1 Limulus polyphemus
TTAACTAGTTCTTATACATGCTTAACCGTCTTAACATTCTTCTCTACCTTTTTTTAACATGTTAACTAGTTCTTATACATGCTTAACCGTCTTAACATTCTTCTCTACCTTTTTTTAACATGTTAAGAGCTTTATCATGTCGTCTTAAAAAAAACACTTATTCGTTTAAAGTGACTCATACATGATTTTCCATGGTTCTTGTTATCTCAGAGATAGTAAATTTCTTTAGAAGGGGGTCGTACTGATATACGTAGTTTAATCTTGCGTTTGACCGAATCTTATCAATTCTGTAGAAACCCCTGGCTTGTCACTGTTTCTGCAGACGGTGTGACGTAAAAGTGTTATACTTTTATCTTATGTGTGCACAAGTAACTTCGTGTAAACCATATAGTATTTCGTAAACATAAAATATGCACAATAATACAGAGAGAAAACGGTCAAGCAGCGAGATAACTTAACACTTGTTTACTGGTTTACTTGAGAAAACTGACTCTGTGCCTTGTGTTTTACTTATAGTTTAGAAACGACAGTTCTGTCCAGTGAAGAAACTGTCCAGTTCTGTCCAGTAAACATTGTTATTTGTTTCTTCTCTTTAAACTTTGTAACTGTTCCGTCCTCCGGTAGGACAACGTTAAGTCTACGGACTTACAAGTTCAACGCGGTGGACATAGAAGATAGTCCAATGTAGCTTTGCTCTAAGAGAAACAAACTCAACTTAATAGTTTCGTTTTGAGTTTACTTACTCATTATGATTATTATTTTATCACAAGTTACAGCTTTTACAGTAAGGAAGAATATGTTTTAAAACGGATGCGACGTTTCGATCACTGGTGCGATAATACACACGTTTTACATTATATACTGTGTACTTGAGAATGATTGCACCAGTGATCGAAACGTCGTACCTGCTCTAAAGAATATTCCTCCTTACTCGTAAAGGCAGTAACTTTTAATCAAATAAAACAAACTTAACTGTTCTTTTTGTCTGTATCATTATTGTATATATATTATCAATGTCTGTATATTTTTTGAAATAATGTCGACTGGTGTGTAGTGCACATAATTATGAATAAAGGAAACGACCGTGTTCGCCAGAAGAACACCCCCCCCTAGTGGCACAGTGGTATGTCTGCGGACTTATAACGTTAGAATCCGGGTTTCGATACCCGTGGTGGGCAGAGCACAGATAACCCATTGTGTAGCTTTGTGCTTAACTTCAAACAAACCAAAAGAACATTCAAAGTTTTTATCGCTCAACGTTTCAAAACAATGACATTTCTGTAACGAACTCTACAAATCAAATTCAGATTATCTTACTCTAGCGCGTGCCAATGGGCGGTACGTTTACGAACCTACAACTCTACCATCCGGCGTTCGATTCCCTTTAGTGAATAGGGCTCAGATAACCTATTATGTAACTCTGCGGTAAAACAAACAATAATTTAATATAACAGTTAAAGCGAACCATTCATAATATATCTATAATTCTGTTGATGAATAAATATAGTGGAGATCCAGAATATTTGTTTATAGTCGTTTTTTTTTATTTCTTATTAAGAAACTTTCTTAGTTTTTCTTTTGCAGTTGTTTTTCTTCAATTGCGTAAAATGAATGAAATAAGATGTTTAGTCAAGAAGGGGGAATATGTGACATTCCTCAGCGTCCAAAAGCTACTAAGTTTACCAGCTAAGCAAGCATTTCTACTATCAATACAAAATGTTTGCATCGCCAAGATTAGTTTTATTTTTATTTTTATTTTTGTGATATAAAAAATATACTTAGTTATAGCGCAGCTGCTTATGGTATTTTAACGTTTTCTACATAGTCAACATTCTTCTGGTGAAGCATTACTATATTTTGGCTTGAAATAGTCGCATGCAATGGCTTCTGTTGGCACTTTGTAATTGGAAGTACGAAGCCGTATTGCTACTTTCAGGTTTTGTAGACTGGATTCTTTATAGTAGGTGTTTGTGACTTGTTGGTGATAAATTTTAACAATAGATAAACGGCAACACAGTCGACTTGCTTAAAAATAATATATTAAAACAAGTCAAACGTATATATAAATGTTCGTTACTCTGTTGGTTATCACAGTTGTATCCAGAGCTTTAAATAACTGTCTCTTTTTCGTCAAAATCCAAACAAGCTGGTTCAATGTCCTTAGAACTCAAGTTACAAGACGAATTATTCTTATCTACTCTGTTATTACAATACAGTCTGTGATAATTTCATTTTGCAAATCGCCACTACACACTCTTTATCGTTAAACACACAAGCATGTAATCTAGATCTAAATAATAATAACCCAACAGTAATATTTCCTCCATATTTGATGCACATGTCAAGCAAGCAGCAGCAATACAGCAAATTATGGCATCAAAATTCGATGGAAGACAAAATGGCTTTCTATACATCTTCAGGACAGGCACCAGATACTGGCTGACCTTAAAAGCGTGCTTCACTGTACCAAATATCTTTATGTTACTGAAACCCTATGCCACGCTGCCACTAAATTCGTGTTCATGTGAACGTTCGGCATCTGCTCTCCGCTAACATGTTATTTCATTAGTGCATACTTGTAGGTATATGATAACCAATGATTAAAATAACTAATATAATATTGTTGTACAGAGTTGTTTGAATTAGTAATATAATTTAACAATTAATAACTACTCTGCATGTACATAGTACAGTGCTTTACTGTAATAAAACACACATGTTTATCTTAATTTAAGTCTTAGTTCCCCACGCAGTGTTACAACAGAATGATGATTTGTTGATTTTTCATTGGATTTTATATGAACAGCCATGCAATTGTTAATGCTATATTTCCTGCAAAATTGCTTCTAGATTTAATCTCATAGCACCTATTTTCTAAAACTTTTATGGGGGACATGCCCCCAGACCCCTGTAGCATTAGTATGTCTTACATGCTGATTGTGCTTCACACAGTATGTGCTAGTTTTTGATTTCACAAATTAAACCCCCCCCCTTTCAAACATTTTGCGTAAAGGCCTGATGATTATTGACAATAATATCGTTTTGTGTATAATTATTGTGAACAATACACTTTTGTACATAATAAATATGAACAATATTATTTTCTGTATAATAATTGTGAACAATACAATTCTCTGTATAATTATTGTGAACAATATCATTTTCTGAATAATAAATGTGAATTATTCACACGTTTTGTATCTCTAACATATTTATGTCTTTATTGTTTTTTTTTTGTCTCAGTTAATATGTTTAACTTCTCCCTCTCACTCTCTTTTTTTTATTTTATGCCATAGATCCCCCAGATAAGTTATGCTTCAACCAGCACTGAGCTGAGCGATAAAGCCAGGTTCGGCTATTTTTCCCGAGTCGTTCCGCCGGACAATTTCCAAGCCCAAGCTATGGTTGATGTAATCAAAGAGTTAGGCTGGAATTACGTGTCAACTGTAGCGGTAGAAGGAGACTACGGCGAGAAGGGCATAGAATATTTCAAAATGTTGGCTGAAAAGACAGGTACGTATCTAGAGACAGGAACTTCTGTTTGTTTCACGCTAAATCTAACATGTGAGACGAAGAAAAATACATGCGATAAATATACAGTTGCGTATCTTTCGCTAATTCTTTCTATTTGGGAGACCTGCACGATTTTGTTTGTTTTGTTTTTAATTTCGCGCAAAGTTACACGAGGGCTATCTGCGCTAGCCGTGACTAATTTAGCAGTGTAAGACTAGAGGGAAGGCAGCTAGTCATCACCGCCAACTTATGGGCTACTCTTTTATCAACGAATAGTGTGATTGATAGTCACATTATAACGCCCCCACGGCTGAAAGGACGAGCATGTTTGGTGTTACGGAGATTCGAACCCGCGACCCACAGTTTGCGAGTCGAGCGCCTTATACACCTGGCCATGCCGGGCCGACCTGCACGATGATATTGAAATATAGCCTTAATCAGCCACGTGCTGCACCGCTTGGTCTCTAAGTGACAGATTAATAACGAATCATTTTGTTAAGAAATTGAATCGTTTCTCCGAAATTGTTAAAAATGAACGATACCTGTGTTTTTCGTTATAATTAAAAATGTAAATAGATAAATAGAAAATTAGCAACTTTTGCAATAGGAGTGAAGAAACGTCATGAAGGTTGATAACAAATGGGAAAGGATAAAAAAAGTCATGAACTTTAATGATGAGTGTAAACGGATAAAAAATGAAGTCGTGAATTTCAGTGATGAGTGTGAATGGTTGGAAAAGAAAGTCGTAAATTTCAGTGACGGGTGTGAATGACTAAAAACGAAACTCGTGAACTTTACTGACGAATGTGAGTTGACAAAAAATGAAGTCATCAATTTCAGTGATGAGTGTGAATGGCTGGAAAATAAAGTCGTAAATTTCAGTGATGAGTGTGAATGGCTGGAAAATAAAGTCGTAAATTTCAGTGATGAGTGTGAATGGCTGGAAAATAAAGTCGTAAATTTCAGTGACGGGTGTGAATGGCTGGAAAATAAAGTCGTAAAATTTCAGTGATGATTGTGAATGACTGGAAAATAAAGTCGTAAATTTCAGTGATGAGTGGGAATTGCTGGAAAATAAAGTCGTAAATTTCAGTGACGGGTGTGAATGAATGGCTAAAAAAGAAACTCATGAACTTTACTGACGAATGTGAATTCATAAAAAATGAAGTCATGAATTTCAGTGTTGAGTGTTTACTTCCTTGCTTGGTTTAGAGCAAAGCCACGTTGAGCTATCTGCTGTGTTATTGCGGGATATCGAATCCTGGATGTTAGCGTTGTAAGTCTGTAAAAGTACCGCTGTCACACTGGGGGACCAGTGATTAGTGTAAATGGCTGAAGAAGAAAGTCGTTAATGGCTAAAAAAGACACTCATGAACTTTATTAACAATTGAGAATGGCTGGAAAATAAAGTCGTGAATTTTAGTAACAGGTACTCGTAATGGATTCACTAAGTGAAAATATTAGTCTTGTCATAAAAAAAAAAGATGACCTCAGAGACGATGAACATCTTTTTTATATAATTATTGTTGTTACTTTTATTATTATTGTTTTTACTTTTATTGTTGTTGTTGTTACTTTTGTTATTGGGTAACACTCTAATATATTGTTACCGTTCGAATTGCATTCAAGTTTGATCAGATAAAAAAATCACGAACTTTGCTATATGAAAAGGCTAATAAAAAGTCATAAAACCTAGCAAAAACTATACATTTAACAGCGTACAGCCTGCTATATGCAAAACTGTAAGTTAACAGCGTAAAGTCTGCTATATGAAAAACTGTAAGTTAACAGCGTACAGCCTGCTATATGAAAAACTGTAAGTTAACAGCGTACCGCCTGCAATATCCAAAAACTGTAGATTAACAGCGTACAGCCTGCTATATGAAAAGCTGTAAATTAACAGTGTACAGCATGCTATATCAAAAACTGTAGATTAACAGCGTACAGCCTGCTATATGAAAAGCTGTAAATTAACAGTGTACGGCATGCTATATCAAAAACTGTAGATTAACAGCGTACAGCCTGCTATATGAAAAACTGTAAGTTAACAGCGTACAGCATGTTATATCAAAAACTGTATATTAACAGCGTACAGTTTGCTATATCAAAAACTGTATATTAACAGCGCACAGCATGTTATATCAAAAACTGTATATTAACAGCGTACAGCCTGCTATATCAAAAACTGTTCATTAACAGCATATAGCCTGCTAGATTTTAAAAATAATTTGTATGGTTAAGGTTAAGGTAGAGACAAGATAAATCAGGATTTAATTAATTACCTGATCATTATTTACTAAACCGTAACAAGAGTTGAGTTAGAATTCAGACGCATTTACACCAACTAAAGAAAATGTGTTTATTAAATTTCGCACGCAGATACTCAAGCGTTATCAGCGCTAACCGTCCCTAATTATGAAGTGATAAACTAGAGATAAGACAGCTATTCAAAACCATCCACCGCTAACTCTTGCGCTACTCTTTTACTAACTTAACATGGGATTAATCGTCACATTATAGCGTCCTCGCGGCTGAAAGAATCGAACCCGCAGATCTTGAATCGACCACCCTAACCACAAAGTTATGCCAGGCAACTAGAAAAACGCTGTCAAGCCTACTTTAAGCTCTATATATTGAGTTAAAGACTAGTATCTTGTTGCTGATTCACTGGAAATGAACGAACCCATTGACATTACGTCACGTAAATTATGAATATTTTAGGTTATTTGCGAACATTCTCGAAGAGGCGAAGGCTTCTTATTGTCTTTACCGTGTACTAATCTTTACCTTGTATTAATCCTTAACGTATACTAGTCCTTACCATACTAATCTTTACCATGTGTTAATCCTTTACGTATACTAACTAACCTTTATCGTGTACTAATCTTTACCATGTGTTAATCCTTAACGTATACTAGTCCTTACCGTACTAATCTTTACCATGTGTTAATCCTTAACGTATACTAGTCCTTACCGTATTAATCTTTACCGTGTATTAATCCTTTACGTATACTAATCTTTAACGTATATTAACCTTTAAAGTATACTAATCCTTACCGTGTACTAATCTTTACCGTGTATTAACCTTTAAAGTATACTAATCTTTACTGTGTATTATTTCTTACTGTGTGCTAATTCTTACCATATACTAATCTTCGTGTACCAACCTTTATCGTGTAAAAATCATTACCGTTTATTATCTTACCGTATGATAATCATTATCGTGTCTAATATTTAGCTTGTACTAATTCTCATTATGTTTTAATCTTTACCTTGCACTAATCTTATTATTTCTTACCCAGTATTAATCTTTTGGATTTCGTTGCTGGTGTGAATTTGAAAGTCACGCATATTTGTGAGGCTTGTCTTGCGTGAAATATATGTTCGAACATGGCTGATAACCTGATTTTTAGTGACGTAGCGGGCGTTTCGATGTGTTTTGATTTAATTTGTTTCAGTTAATGGTTTTTGTAGTTTGTGACGCAACAACGAAGAATTCTTGAGGCGTAAAATACAACTCGGACAGATCTTACACCTATTTGTGTATTTATACTTCTGCTAGCGTCAGTATTTATCAGTAAACAGGAATTAAACTGCTGTAAAAACTAGTGACTCAAGTTATACGATGAAGATACATAAATATTTCATATGTCACGCCTCTAGCGGCTGTAGCATAAGCTCAATTTATGTTTTACTGGATGACTGTATGGGTGACTTAATAAGGTGTGTAAACAAAATTATACAGGATATTTCACGGCTTTAGCATAAGCAAACTTCATATTTTACTGTGTGACTGTATGGGTGACTTAATAAGGTGTGTAAACAAAATTATACAAGATATTTCACGGCTTTAGCATAAGCAAACTTCATATTTTACTGTGTGATTGTATGGGTGACCTAACAGGGTGTGTAAACAAAATTATACAGGATATTTCACGGCTTTAGCATAAGCACACTTCATATTTTACTGTGTGATTGTATGGGTGACCTAACAGGGTGTTTAAACAAAATTATACAGGATATTTCACGGCTTTAGCATAAGCACAGGTTATGTGTTATTACAAGCCTGTACGTAGAGCCCAGCAACGTATATCAACAATATAGTTAGAAAGAATAGACAGCCGGTTAATTGTATATATATAATTAGTTTTATAGGCGCTTGCGCACTCTTTATCTTAATTGAGGTTTAGTCTCGCGAACTATTTCTACCGGATATTTTGATACTAATAATTAAATTACAAAATTTTCAATTAAAATATACATAAAAAATTTTTTTTCAGTGTTTCTGTCTCAAATGACTAAATGTGTTGTTGTTTTTTTTTAAATGGCTCTTTTTGAAGGATCGTAAGGTTACCCACATTTTAGCCACCAGAGTGTGTTAAATAAAACGACGGTATAATAAATAATTTGAAATTATTATTTAAAGTGTTCATTAGTTTCAAACTAAGTAGACGTTTGAGCTTTTTATTGTAAACTTTAAATTCGACGGTTCCTATAAACTTACCACTTGTCCTAAAAACAATGATGACTAATTGATGCAACATCTTAAGCACTTGGAAAACTTTAAAATCAATATATGTGCTACTCCTTTCTACAATTGTACATAACGATACTTACAAAACATCATTGTTATTGAAAGCTATTTCCTTTGTCCTTTCTTTTAGTTTATCAAATTATTATAAACTGCTGAAAACGTGACGTGATAGGGTCTTACTTTTACTAGTTGTTTGTTTGTTTGTTTGAAGTTAAGCACAAAGCTACACAATGGGCTATCTGTGCTCTGCCCACCACGGGTATCGAAACCTGGATTCTAGCGTTGTAAGTCCGCAGACATACTGCTGTGCCATACTAGTTGTTGTTTCAGTTGGTTGTTTCTAATTAAGCACAAAGCTACACAATGGGCTATCTGTGCTCTGCCCACCACGGGTATCAAAACCCGGTTTCTAGCGTTGTAAGTCCGAAGACATGCCGCTGTGCCACTGGGGGGCTACTTTTACTAAGTAGTGAAAGAGTAAATTGTAAAATGATATATAATTAAATATATGTATTTCAACCATACTTCGTTTTAGCTATTTTATATTTTATCTCATATTTCCTCCTGTTTATATAATATAATATCTTGCGATACAAAAGCTTTATTTTTAAGTTTACCCCAAAAAATATTCAATTTGAAAATGTATAACTTTGCGCGTCATCTAGTGGTGAAATACGCCAGAAGCAACATTTACTAGCTCACTCTATGTGATTGATAACCTTCTGAGTCGTTAGTTATTTCTTTGTATTTTTCATTTGTTCCTTCTTCTCTCGCATACTCACTGCTTTCCTTCTACTTCCCCAAATAGTTGCTTCCAACTGTTTCTAGCGTAGAATTTAATGGATTCATATTTGCACGTGTTTTAGTGTATTATCAAAAAAAAGTGTCTCAAACGCACGTTACTGTTGTTGTTCTGCTTTACACATCCTTCCATTTTACCCATATGTGATAAGCATTCGATTACCAAGCCTGAAAATAACTTCTACTTCGAATACTTCGTGTGTAAGTTTGGTAATCTTCCATAAGACCGTCTTCTTTTCACGTGATACTTCTACGAAAAAGTAGCGTGAAGCAAAACTCGCGCTTAAATCTTCAATAATAAAACTTCTTATCATATTCTAGCGAATTCAAAGTCCTCAGTAACGAAAGTAGTTTCAAGTTGAATTCTCACATTGTATTAAATTTTGATTTTGATTTTATTTTACGATTCAAATCCTTCTATTAAATGTCACGATTTTACCAAGTTGCTGTTTTTAGTTGCTGCTTGTTTTTTCTTAAATTCCCTTATCTTTCTTCTTTCTAGGAAGATTTTTTTAAAATAAGTTTATAGCCTCCTAATTCAATTGATGTATAAAAAACCAAATTATTCTGGTTGACTTATGAATAACAAAAACACTAAGCTAAATGTAAATTAACTTGAATTAACCAAATTATTCATTACCTTCTTATATTCTGGTTGACTTATGAATAACAAAAACACTAAGCTAAATGTAAATTAACTTGAATTAACCAAATTATTCATTACCTTCTTATATTCTGGTTGACTTATGAATAACAAAAACACTAAGCTAAATGTAAACATCATAATGGATTATGCATACTCTGTCACGTGGAAAACATCTTTATGGATTATGCATACTCTGTCACGTGGAAAACGTCTTTATGGATTATGCATAGTCTATCATACACTAGACAAGCATTCTGATTAATTATACATACTCTGTCACGTGGATAATCATCATGATGGATTATGCATACTCTGTCACGTGGATAAACATCTTGATGGATTATGCATACTTTGTCACATGGATAAACATCTTGATGGATTATACATACTTTGTCACATGGATAAACATCTTGATGGATTATACATACTTTGTCACGTGGAAAAACATCTTGATCGATTATACATACTTTGTCACATGGATAAACATCTTGATGGATTATGCATACTCTGTCACGTGGAAAAACATCTTGATGGATTATACATACTTTGTCACGTGGAAAAACATCTTGATGGATTATGCATAGTCTATCATATACTAGACAAGCATTCTGATTAATTATGCATATTCTGTCACGTTGATAATCATCATGATGGATTATGCATACTCTGTCACGTGGATAAACATCTTGATGGATTATGCATACTTTGTCACATGGATAAACATCTTAATGGATTATGCATACTTTGTCACGTGGATAAACATCTTGATGGATTATGCATACTTTGTCACATGGATAAACATCATGATGGATTATGCACAGTCTATCTTATGAATAAAAATTCTGATTAATTATGCTAATTTTGTCGTATAGATAACATATTCTATCATATCAATAAAATTTTGCTGGATTTGACACACACAAAAAATCCAAAAGTCTTGAATATCTTCTGCTATATTGTTTACACACCAGTGAATTATGAAATTCTGTTGTTCATGATTTTGTTTTTAATTTATCAAAATCTGCATAAAAACAAGGTATATTTTTTTATTAACAAAGTTAAGTCTTCAAAAGACACACTGATTTCTTACCAATTGATGCGTAAAAAAGTGTATGTTACTGTTCGAAGTTTATGTTGAACATTTTCATTACACATGACAAACTGTCATCCAAACATCAGCACGTGCTGCACGTTTGTATGCTTAGGCGATTTCCGGAGTTCCATCTTTTTTTTTCTATTGGTTCGCTGCAGGATTTTATTTGGCTCTATTAAATTGTTGCTCCCATCCGTTGCGTCTGTGATTAGGGTAATTTAATTTCGAAGCCGTTTTACGTACGTCCATGTTCAGGACCTAGGGATCCATTGTTGACTTGATTATGCCCTAAAGAATTGTTTGTCCAGTTAACCTCTAAATATACGGTAGTCAATGTTTTCTTATCTAAGTATGGTCGTCCATATAATTCACCAGACTTATGGAAAAGTGAAGTTATGCAGCCACACTTGAAAGCTAGAATCTGTAAAGTTATGGTGTGGAACGGGACATTTTATCCCAAGCTTCTTAGGGAAACTTTTATCGCATTACTTTCTTTGTCTCTATTTTTTATATTTCATTTTTTTTCCTCTCATATCAATGCATGTTATTAATACTTAATGTCAATACGTTTAATTAACATTTAGATTATCTTAAAGGTCCTGTCCAAATATATATATATTTAATTTTATAAACACATTTTCACGATCATAATTTGATTCTCTAGCAGTTTCACACATAATCATGTCCAAGACCCTTAGAGAATTAACAGTTTCTATTGCGATGATTTTCAAGCAAACCTCCTATTAATAAAATTTATCTAATGTTTCAGATTATAAATTTCAATCAATGTTTTTTCTTTCTTATAACAATATAATTAAATTGTTAAGCCTATTAAAAGGATATCGTACAAAAATAATTATGTATATTCATATTGTGTCTTATGACAATACAGGTCTCTGTATAGCCGTGTCTGAAAAGATAACCAGAAATTCACGACCTGAAGATTTCGACTACATTATCAAAAAGCTTGTAAAAAAATCTCGAGCTCGTGGCGTTGTTTTGTTTGTGGACGAAGACAATTGCAGGTAAGTGTGTTTGTCCTTGTTGAACGTGCAAAAATTGTTTTATAGATTAGCGTTTCCCCACGAACTACACTAGTCTATATATCAGGTATGTCTCCAGTGGTTAATTTGGATTATTACTTTCCCATTTATTTATATATTCATCAGATCATCTGTTTATATCTTTTTACTTTCCCATTTATTTATATATTCATCAGATCATCTGTCTATATCTTTTACTTTCCAAATTATTTTTATATTCATCAGATCATCTGTCTATATCTTTTTACTTTCCCATTTATTTATATATATATATATATTCATCAGATCATCTGTCAATATCTTTTTACGTTCCCATTTATTTATATATTCATCAGATCATCTGTCTATATCTTTT
>NW_013666283.1:244936-252885 GCF_000517525.1 Limulus polyphemus
TTTCCCATTTATTTATATATTCATCAGATCATCTGTCTATACCTTTTACTTTCCAAATTATTTATATATTCATCTGATCATCTGTCTATACCTTTTACTTTCCAAATTATTTATATATTCATCTGATCATCTGTCTATATCTTTCTTTGTAAAATGGGTTATATGATTGTTTTTATTATTGCCTATAAATTAATTTTATATTTCATATTTCGATTTTTTTTGCGCATAACCATTACTAATTTTCCACTCACAGCCAAGAGGGAAGGCGTCTTTTTAATAGCACCTACCGCCAACTCTCAGGTTACGTTTGCCCGATTGAATAATGATACTTAACTGTTACTCTTTTAGCGTACCTCCAGCTTCAAACTGCAGAGCGCATTTTTCTGGGAACGGGTCACGAACCATGAATCCTCGGATTACCAGTAAGGCCACGCTAACAATTAGGTCAAAAGTGGTCCGATAGTTATAAGAAACGTTTGATGCTACTTGATAGGATGAAAAACTATATGAAAGTTGACAAAAATATGGGAAAACGTAACAAGAAAACAATATCACAATATTTGGAAAACATTTCTCTATCTGGAACAAAGCAATGTATATAATATTTATATATAATGACTTTCAATTGATTTAGCAGATGTTTTTTGAAGTTAAAAACATACAAGCATTGACTAAAGTTACTCTATCTTTCCTATACCTTGTCTGACTTATCTTTAAAAACACAAAAACGATTCAGAAAGCTTCATATCCATTTACTTTCTTGTAATAAAGAAAAAATTTAAAAGAAAAATGTAGCATAGCGACATCTTTTGACATTATCCGTTTCAACAATATTACTGAAATATATTAAAGTGTAACGTAGTGAAGTGACGATAAAAGAATGCTATACACGGTGACGTGTGGCTCTAGAGAATATGATATGAGAATCTGTCGTGTCCACAGAAGCCTCTGGATAGTGGACTTGAAAAATAATTTGACCATCCATTGAAGTCTCAGTTCACTAGAATAAACCTACCGTTGTCCATTCAAGTGTGACCAAGATTTGTCATTAGTTTATAAAAGAGATTGTATAGCACTGAGGTAACCGGCCTATTTCAATACTACTGTCTTGCAATAAGCGAGGCGTCCATTTTTCCAAGTAACAAAATGTTAATAAAAACCATCATTGCTCGTTACTTGTTGCACTACAAATCTAGCTAACTAAGCATAAAAATGATATAAATCCAACAACTTTTACTAGGGATTTTGCCATTCAAAAGCATAAAAATAATATAGATCCATCAACTTTTACTAGGGATTTCGCCGTTCAAAAATATAAAAATAATATAGATCCATCAAGTTTTACTAGGGATTTCCGTTCAATAACATAAAAATAATATAGATCCATCAACTTTTACTAGGGACTTCGCCGTTCAAAAGCATAAAAATAATATAGATCCATCAACTTTTACTAGGGATTTCGCCGTTCGAAAACATAAAAATAATATAAATCCTTCAACTTTTACTAGGGATCTCGCCGTTCAATAACATAAAAATAATATAGATCCATCAAGTTTTACTAGGGATTTCGCCGTTCAAAAACATAAAAATAATATAGATCCATCAACTTTTACTCGGAATTTCGCCGTTCAAAAACATAAAAATAATATAGATCCATCAACGTTTACTAGGGATTTCCGTTCAAAAACATTATTTTTCTTGCAATTGATACTTTAATGTTAAAGACTTCTTATGCGAAACATGAGCTAAATTGTCAGAAAGAGACTCAGGGCTTCAGGCGTATCTCGTCCAAATTTAGAACTGCTGACCACATGAAAGTCAACGTATCATCAGAACCCGCCGCTACCTACTTGACTACTCTTAAGAGAATAGCTGAAATTACTGTTACGGTTATAACACATCCACAGCTAGAATGCACGTTTACGTCTCTCTATCTGCCCTCTATAATACAACTTTCAAAGTTTAAATTTCGAAATATTACTGAAAATGTGTGTGTATTTACAGCAAGAACAGAAAGCTGTTTTATGATCTGTTTGATTTTCTTATTACTTTTTTTAGTCCTAAAACTTTCCTTCACTGTTAGACAATTCCTACTCGTAAGACTATTTAGCTAGGTTCTCAGTGGTGTACTATCGTTGATTGAACTGAATTTAACCTTCTAATTACTGACATAAATACATTACTTTCTCACACTCACTGTTGTCTATAGCGTAAGTGTATCATTTCAATACTTAAACAGTTTACAATCGCTTACATGAATTGTAATTCAAATACCTTTTGTAATAGTTCCGTCAATAATAGAAATAAAAGTTGGGTACATATTGACCATGTATACCTCTCTGATATACTGATGATAGGAGGAGAAGGAGGATTAGATATGAGTTTGAACAAAGATAAACAAACTCTTTAAATACCAGATCAATTCAGTGAAGATTTTAGCTTTTTCTCACAAACACTATGACAGCGGTATGTCTGCGGACTTACAATGCTAGAAATCGGGTTTCGATACCCGTGGTGGGCAGAGCATTGTGTAGCTTTGTGCATAATTACAAACAAACAGACAAAAATTGTTAATAAAAATTAATTATTAATGTATTTAAATATTACATGATTGTTTATTATCTTGTTAATAAAAATTAATTATTAATGTATTTAAATATTACATGATTGTTTATTATCTTGTTAATAAATATTAATTATTAATGTATCTAAATATTACATGATTGTTTATTATCTTGTTAATAAGAATTTATTATTAATGTACTTAAATAATACATGATTGTATATTATCTTGTTAATAACAATTAATTACTAATGTATTTAAATATTACATGATTGTTTATTATCTTGTTAATAAAAATTAATTATTAATGTATTTAAATATTACATGATTGTTTATTATCTTGTTAATAAAAATTAATTATTAATGTATTTAAATATTACATAATTGTATATTATCTTGTTAATAGATCATTTTATATCATTCTATCTCCCAGGAAATTACTAGCGGCCTCTATTCGAGCTCGTAAAGCGGGTCATTTTTTATGGATTGGAAGTGACAGCTGGGGTGCCAAAGCCCATCCGGTTAGAGAACAGGAGGAAGCAGCAGAGGGAGCTATCACAATCCTGCCAAAACGATATGAAATTAAAGGTTTGAAGAAAAAAAAACGTTTTCACAATTATAAAAAACTTATAAGCTAACTAAATGAATCTGAACTAAAATAGTTTAAAAAGTAATATATAAGTTAACGAAGACAATCCTCTATGGCCAACCAACAAGAAGCGTTTAATGGTATATGTCAGTACACCGGAAAACTACTTATAATCATGTATTGTATAATTAATGACGTGTCAAGGTTAGACTGTTATCATTAGAATACAACATCATTTCCTACTTATCTATGCAAGTTAAAATGCAAAATTGTATGCCCCACTAAAACAACTGTACAACCTTAAATTTTAATACAAAGAGAACAGGGATATCTTTTATCACTTGCCTTTGACAATGTAAATATACCATACACCTATGATAAAACTAAAGAGTTTATCAATCAAAATTTGTGATAAAAATGAACTTACTATATAGATCAGAACTACAAAAGGTAAGCTATGAATTAATAAAGTTTCTATAACCCAACTGAAAAAAAAAGGACATAATGGTGTCGATCAGTAAAGAATAAAACTAAAGATTACAATACTTAAAATACATTGAATCGTCATTTTTGTATCCTAGTTATGAATGATATTTTCGGTCGTAATCCCAATAATATCTCACAAGGGTTTTAGTTAGACATAAATTTATATCCTACGCTAACATTGCATTATAATGTCCATAAATATAAAATGAATAATGCTAAAATAATAATAGTACCCAATGCATTTTAAACATTATAACCGATAATATTAATGAAACTAGCTTTAAATGTTGTCACAAAATACATAAAAAACAGTTATTTGTTCAACTATAAAGTTTCCTCGTTATGGCCACTGAGAATAAAATACAATAAAATTATTACATACTTTCGTTTACAAATGTCACAAACTTTTGGTCTTAGCTAGTACAAAAACATTCTAGTTTCTCCAAATATCACAAACTTCTAGTCTAGACTCGTACAAAAACGTTCTAGTTTCTCCAAATATCACAAACTACTGGTCTTAGCTAGTACAAAAACGTTCTAGTTTCTCCAAATATCACAAACTTCTAGTCTTAGCTAGTACAAAAACGTTCTAGTTTCTCCAAATATCACAAACTTCTGGTCTTGGCTAGTACAAAAACGTTCTAGTTTCTCCAAATATCACAAACTTCTGGTCTTGGCTAGTACAAAAACGTTCTAGTTTCTCCAAATATCACGAACTTCTGGTCTTGGCTAGTACAAAAACGTTCTAGTTTCTCCAAATATCACGAACTTCTGGTCTTAGCTAGTACAAAAACGTTCTAGTTTCTCCAAATATTGCAAACTTCTGGTCTTAGCTAGTACAAAAACGTTCTAGTTTCTCCAAATATCACAAACTTCTGGTCTTGGCTAGTACAAAAACGTTCTAGTTTCTCCAAATATCACAAACTTCTGGTCTTAGCTAGTACAAAAACGTTCTAGTTTCTCCAAGTATCACAAACTTCTGGTCTTGGCTAGTACAAAAACGTTCTAGTTTCTCCAAATATCACGAACTTCTAGTCTAGACTCGTACAAAAACGTTCTAGTTTCTCCAAATATCACAAACTTCTGGTCTTGGCTAGTACAAAAACGTTCTAGTTTCTCCAAATATCACGAACTTCTAGTCTTAGCTAGTACAAAAACGTTCTAGTTTCTCCAAATATCACAAACTTCTGGTCTTGGCTAGTACAAAAACGTTCTAGTTTCTCCAAATATCACAAACTTTCGATTTCACCAAAACCTTAATAATAGTTGCTACCACGGCGCATTCAAAGCCATAGTTATTACTAGGTAAACATAGAATATAAATAAAACTAAATTTTATATAGATCACCAAGAAATCTATAACCATTCTTCACACCTGAAAAACTTTGCGTGGAGGCGGAACGTACGTAATAAACTACATTGAGTAGTGTAATGGTACGTGCAAGTCACAAATTACACAAAATTTGAGAGAAGATGACAAATGTATAAGAGACCATTCAGATATTGCATTAACTTTCCAGTACATCTATAACATATACAAGGAGACTAAAAGTTATGTCAGAGTGTGATAAACGTTCATTTGTTGAGATAGGTTAAAACCGTCAAAATTAATCTTGTGACAAGTTCACACTTTCACTGCATCAAAAACAGTTACATGGAAATGGACTCCATCTTTGATGTCTGTGCAACGTGCTCTCCATAAGTATGAGTACTTTAGAAGGATTCAGATACGCGTGATGTACATGGCCCTTCCTAGAATACTTTTAACGATTTCACGAATTTTGTAGATCATTAAAAGTTCTTCAACCGATTTAAAATTTTAGACTGAATGTGAGTCTGGTGGCAAATAAATGAACATTTCTATTTGACTGATTTATTTAAAGTTTAAAGTAGTATGGTAGACGTATTGTGATAAGATAATCTGTTCTCCGAGTGCTTCGACGTCTAACGGTTCATAGATAACAAAATATTTCAAAAGAATATCTTTCATGGACCATGAAAATTTTTCTTGTATTTCTTTTCTTATCAGCATGCTGAACTGCTACTAAAGCAAGTTAATGTTTTTTGTACTACAAAGCACGTTTGCTCCATGCTAGGTCTTAACTTTTATGTCATCTTTGGAACCAACTAGAGGGATTAATTCAAAAGCTCAGACCACAACCCTCATCTGTTACCAATTGGCCGATGTCTTCAAACAACCAAGTCCTGATGATATCCAACAATTCTAGAGAAATATAACTTTTTATTTCTCTAAAATATACTAATGAAACACAGTTCTTAATTATTGTTTTTATTTTCATTCCTCATCGTAGCTGGTAATTTTAACGAAACGTAACTCTTAATACTTATTTGTTTGATTGTAGTTGTTGTAATTGCATTCTGATATTATTTAGAAATGATTGTGAAACGTTGTTTTTATTTCTGTACCAGGTATTGAATGAAACATACGACGCTTTTAATTGATGATTTGTGTTTATTCTCAAAGGTTTAAATAATATATTCTAATAATTAGGGAGAGCTGCAACATGAACTAGGAAAGAGGAACTAGAAAGCACAAATCATTAAAGCGAATAAACATTTTTTTAAACGATTAAAGAATTGAAAATCTTTTGTGTCTTACAATATTCAATATTGTCCAAGCTATTGAGAATAAAAACAATCACTTGAAATGTATGTGTTTGATATCATATATTGTATTAGAATGACAGAAAGAGAAAAATGTACTAAAAGCTTTAAAAAATATAAGATTATAATATAAGACGTATTGTTGTCATAAAAAAAGTAATTAGGTGACTGCTCATCTATAAAGAAAAGTTTCGAAGGGTGTTTAATTAAAGTATGTAAAATAATTTAAGAAAAATTCTGAAATTTAGTATATATATATGTGCATAATACATTAGCTTGAAAAGTTGGATTGATTATTTCCAAGATAAGAATTGTTAAAGTAATTTGTAAAGTTTCTGAGTTATCCATCTTATAATTAAATACTAAAGAATGTAATTACGAAATAATGGCTAAACGTAATAATTACATTTTGTACAAAAACATATTTCGCCATTTTTTGTATACATATGTCCCGAATTCTAGAAAAAAAAAACACTTTTCTGTAATAATAACTGAATATTTCTGCATGAGCTCTTGATATTCTGCAATAAACTTACCCGAAAAAAAATTTATAATTTAGAGAATTTCTAACCTTCTCTGTGACGTTGATCATTGAAAGCTTATAATATGAACAAATTTAGTAGCATATGATGTTGCGTTAATAAGAGTTACTAAGACAAGTAATTCAGCTTCCTTTTATTAACTATTTTCGAAAAACAATTGCAACAGATAAAGAAACCTCAACAATGTGAATAACTCTATTAACTATTTTCGAAAAGCAATTGCAACAGATAAAGAAACCTCAACAATGTGAATAACTCTATTAACTATTTTCGAAAACAATTGCAACAGATAAAGAAACCTCAACAATGTGAATAACTCTATTAACTATTTTCGAAAAACAATTGCAACAGATAAAGAAACCTCAACAATGTGAATAACCAACATAGAATGAAGCAGATCAAAATCTCACAAATCTCTTTTCAGGGTTCAATGCTTACTTCAGATCTCTAAACCCCGAAACTAACTTGAGGAATCCCTGGTTTAAACCATTCTGGGAACAAATCTTCGACTGTAACTTTGAAACACTAGAAGTAAATACAACCAAATGCACAGGTAAGTCTGGGAAATATGTTCAGATTAGATTACTAAATTTAGAAGTGAAATCTTTGCAGTGTATTAACTTGAGAAAGGATATCAATTCACAAGATGAGCTACAGAAATAAAAATTGCAATTTCTTTCAACCAAAGATAGTATAAAAATATTTTCATTTACTTCCATGTGTGAAAATTAGTTAAGAGTAAATCTAAGATTTTGTTGTAATTATTAAAGAAGATTATGCAGCTTATATTTTACAGTGGTATCCCTCCCTGTAACTTCTGGGTTATTGATCACATACTTGTACTTCTCATGTGTATATCCCTCTCTGTAACTTCTTGGTTATTGATCACATATTTGTAATTTTCATGTGTATATCTCTCTCTCTGTAGCTTCCGGATTATTGATCACATATTGATATTTCTCATTTGTATATCCCCTCTGTAACGTTTAGGTTATCAATCACGTATTGGTACTTCTCATGTGTATATCCCCTCTGTAACTTCTAGGTTATTGATCACATATTAGTATTTCTCATGTATATATATATGCAGATTTTGTTAAACAAGACCGATGTCTGTAGGTTTACTTTCTTCTTAGAATTCTTC